>NW_007726560.1:307955-338250 GCF_000696425.1 Galeopterus variegatus | reverse complement strand
CGGTTTTTGTGTGTGTGTGTGTGTGTGTGTGTGAATTTATTTGTTCTTTTTTGTCAGTGGTATGGAAGTGCTGGACAATACCATAAACCAGGAAACCTTACTAATAATACCATTTAGAAAAGAGGAGACAGAAATTTCCTTATAAACTCAAAATAATCCACTATTTTTTAAAAAAATTAATGAGATTTACTCAATTCATAAATGAAAAGCAGATAGCAAAAATATAAAGTGTTCTGTTTACCAAAAAGTAATAGCTATATGATAATCAATAGCAACAAAATACATATAAATATCTCAGATATTCTTGGGTATATGTACTTTTGAAAGCCAGGAAAGATTATTTGCATAAATTGAGACACATATTATTATCCACCTGTAAAGAGTGAATTATGAAAATAAGTCAATTGCTTCAAATTAATTCATAAATTTAAGTAATCACAAAATAGATTTTATTATTAATAAGATGTATCTCGAATGGAAGGATATCCCATTAACTATTTTTTTTTAATAAAAGAATAATGGTTTCAAAGGGAGAGAATTGCCCTATATTAAACATAGTATAAAACTGCAACAACTAAAACTGTGTGTTCAACTCATTATAGGCATTCTGTAAATATTTAACAAATAGGGAATGAATCAATATATAGATCAATTTAACTGAAGAATTGGTCTTAAAATGGACTCCAAAATATATGAAAATATAGTTTTTTTTTAAAAAAAAGGAAAGTTTAACAAGCAGACAAAAAGGGACATGCTCAAAAGTTAGTGAATAATTTTTATATTTTTATAATATCAAATTAGAGCTTCATCTTATACCATGAATCAAAATAGATTCTAGATATAATAAAGTGTTAAATATGAAAATGGAAACAAAAATAGTAAGCAAAAAAAAAATAAAAGTTTACTTCTTCTAAAATCTGAAAGGCTCTTAAGACCCAAGCCATCACTGTAGTCACAAATGCAAAGATTAATTACGAGGACATACTAATGAGAGGTAGCACAGCATGATGGTTAAGAACATGGGTTCTGGGTCCAGGCTTCCAATATCCCATCTGAGCCACTTACTAGATGTGTGACCTTAAACAAGTTACTTCTCTATGCCCAAATTTCCTTATCTGTAAATTCGGATTTAATGAATTTGTACTACGAAGTTTTGTCATGAAGATTAAGTGAGTTATTATTTGAACATGATTTAAAAAATGCTTAACACAGAGCAAATTCTGTAGACATTATTCTAAATATATATAAAATTGATAAACATCTATATGCAACAAAAACCATGGGAAAAATTAAAAATCAGTTTGAGAAATATTTGTAAAATATGTCAGAAACGGATTAATAGTCTTAATTTATAAAGAGGATTTTTTAATTTAATATTTTATTTTATTTTATTTTGTCGATATACAATGTGGTTGATTATTGTGGCCCATTACTGAAACCTCCCTCCCTCCTCCCTCTACCCCATCCCTCTCCCCCATCTCTCCCAACAATGTCCTTTCTGTTTGCTTGTCGGATCAATTTCAAGGAATTGCAATTGTTATGTCTTCTTCCCCCCCCCCTCCCGTTTTTTTTTTTGTGTGTGTGTGTATTTATTTATTTATTTTTAGCTCCGACTGATAAGTGAGAACATGTGGTACGTAATAGCTTCGTATAGCATACATTATACGAAGTTATACGATCTTGCTGACTCCCATTTGTCACCTCTTATGCAATCCTCTTACGCAGCTGCCTTGATGTGTATGTCTTTTTAGCCCCACTGGCAGTCTCCTGGTTTAGGTCACCAATACCTTGGATCAACACAACAATCTCCTCACAGATCTCTCTGTCTCTTGAGGGCAACACATTCTACATACCAGATCCAGGGGTCGTCAAAAAGTTCATGGAAAGATTCATATTATCTTTTAATTTCATTTTTCAATGCACTTTCTGAAGTATCCTTGTACGGTCACCTCACTTGCCTGCATATGTAACCTCATCTAATGATGGACATTTGGGCTGGTTCCAACTCTTGGCTATTGTAAAGAGTGATGCGATGAACATTGGGGAACAGGTATCCCTTCGACTTGATGATTTACATTCCTCTGGGTATATTCCCAGCAGTGGGATAGCTGGATCACATGGTAGATCTATCTGCAATTGTTTGAGGAACCTCCACACCATTTTCCATAGGGGTTGCACCATTTTGCAGTTACACCAACAATGTATGAGAGTTCCTTTTTCTCCACAACCTCGCCAGCATTTATCGTTCAGAGTCTTTTGGAGATTAGCCATCCTAACTGGGATGAGATGGTATCTCAGTGTGGTTTTTATTTGCATTTCCCGAATGCTGAGTGATGTTGAGCATTTTGTCATATGTCTGTTGCCCATTCGTATATCTTCCTTAGAGAAATGCCTATTTAGCTCTTTTGAGTTTTTGAAAGTCATTAAGAAAAGCCTTTATCAGAACAAAGAAGAATTAAAGTTGGCTACAAACTCCAGAAAATGGTAGCTTAAGAAGATAGAAGCTCCAAGCTGCTTTGGAGGCTTTACAGTGTCAGGAATGCAGGCTGCTTCTATTTTTGTGCTCCACTGGTGACCTGTCCTAAGGTCACCTCATGGTGCACAACAGATACAGCTGCAGACATTATGTTTTCATTCCAGCCAGCAGGAATGAGGAAAGGGCAATAGATCTTCCTTTAAAGGTTACTCCCTAGAATTTGCACACAAATGTCATATTTTCTTTCACCATATGACCATATAAAACTGCATGGGAAGCTGGCAGATGTAGCCTTTATTTCCTGTGCCCACATCCTTAGCTAAAAATTGGAGATTCTAACACTAGGGAAGACTGTAGAACAGCCATTGGGGCAGAAATAGTAGTCTTTGGCACAAACTCAATGTTATCTGGCCTGAGTCAGGTAATAGCCAGTGGTATACTAAGACATAGTAAGACACCCAGTCTCACAGACTACTTTTATGACTATCACATGGTACAAGCTTTTTAAAAGGCAAATTTTAATACAGGTTAAAAATTTTTAAAATATGCTTGCATTTTAACCTAGTAATTACATTTTAGGAAAACATAAAGTTGAAATAATCAGAGATGCAATGAGAAATAAACCTGCATGGATATACAAGGGTATTTATTGTAATATCAGTGTAGTGAAAAGTGGAAAATAATCCTAACTGTTCAACAATAATTTAGAGTACAGCCATAAAATGGGACATTGTGAAGCCACTGAAGATGAGAAGCAGAAGAGGAAGGAGAGGAATAGGCAGGAGGAGGGGGAAGAAAAGGGAGGGGAGGAGGAGACAAAAAATGTCAAATTAGTGTGATGCCTGTTTTAATAATAACAACTAACCTTTATTAAAATGTTATGGTAAGTAATTGCAGTTTTATCTCATTTAATCTTTACAATAATACTCTTAGTACATACTATTATTATCTTAGTTTTGAGGATAAGAAATCTGTCAGATGGAGATATTAAGTAATTAAATTCCTACAGTTATTAAGCAACAAAAAGAGAATATACTACCAGCAGATTTAATTCAAAAGTTTGCGGTTTTGTTGTATCCTGACTAAAGAGAAAGATAATGAAGAGAGGGAAGATGCAACCAGTATGTCAAGACTGGTAACCCTGGCGATAATTTTACTGATGATTTACTCCCTTCTTTATTCTATTGTGAATGCCTAAAATTGTTATTTGATGACTATTCACTTTAATAATGAGGAAGTAAAAGAAAACTCGTGTTACCAGCATGTACTTTATCAATTCATGTTGCATACTGAGATTTGTCTTGTTTATGAATCTGCACTTATGCATAATTTAATGTGCATTATCTACGGAAACGTTGGCTGTACTCTTGTTTACCTATGGAAAAGGGAAAAAGTATCGCCCACTTCATTGTTAAATTTTTCTCTTGATTTTCTTATCAGAATGCCTGACAGATAATAACTGTGGCTATTCATAGACTCATGAATTTACTATACTAATATCCAGTGTCCTGAATATAGGACATTTGTGTTTTATGATGAAGTTATATGATGAAGGTATATGACAAGTTAATGAGTTCTTCTGAATAGCTGGCATTGGGTCCAGTAAACAATATCTTTTTTCTTTTTCTTTTTCTTTTTTTTTTTTTTTTTTTTACAATGGAAGACACACAGTAGGCGTATGCCAAATAAATTAAATAAAGTCCTCCAAATTGCAACCTGGGATTTGTGCCATGCTGAATAACTTAAAAACGGCAATAGTATTTTGTTCCACAAATATTTTGGATCATTTGTTCTGAGTGAGATGTGATGCCAGGGTTAGAGAACAGTGAAACAAAGCAGACAAGGTCTCTGTCTTCTCAGGGCTTATCAGCAATTAAAACCCTACAGCAAGGATCAGGAAGGTACAGCATGCAGGCCAAATCCAGCACACCTGAGAATGGTTTTTACATTGTTAAATGGCTAGAAAAAATCAAAAGAAAAATATTTCATAAAACATGAAAAATAAATGAAATTCAAATTCAGTGTTCATAATGAAGTTTTATCCTCTCAAACACAGGTATTTACAAAAAATGTTTGGTGACCCCTGTCATAGAGGTATCACTTTTAATTGAAGACCTATGATAATTGAGACTTTGGATTTTTTACTAAATGGTTTGCTAGCCCTCTTTCTTAGACTTTGCAAGCAAGTAGAATAGATATCTCTAGGGTAGGAGTCATCAAATATTTTCTGTAAAGGGCCAGATAGTAAATATTTGAGGCTTCGTGGGTCACGTGTTCTCTGCTGCAAGTACTCCCTTCTGTTTTGGTAGACTGAAAGCAGCCAAGGGCAATATGTAAACAAACAGGTGAGGCTGTGTTCTAATGAAACTTTACTTATTGGTTAAAGTTCATTTCTCAATTGTCTGGTCATTGAGCTTTCTTAGCAGGGCTCAGTTAAGCCATTTCTCCAAACAGTATAAAGGGATTGCAGCTGTTTATTTATTACTATTAGCTATTTGTGAAGTGGGTGTTAGGGGAAAACTAATATTTGTGTCTGAATTTTTTTCAGAGGACAGAAAAAAAGACAAACTCAAATAAACACTATTATCTTTTGAAATAACTTCTTTGCACCTTTAGTAAGAATGGAATATTAACACATTATCTGGGTTTATATCCTCTGATTAAACATTATCAATGAAAAGATGTGTTTTAGTCTGTTTTGTGTTGCTATAACAGAAATACCTGAGACTGGGTAATTTATAAGGAAAAGAAGTTTATTTGGCTTATGATTCTGGGACAGATGCATCTGGCACGGGCCTCGGGTTGCTTCTACTCATGGTGGAAAAGTGGGAGGTTTCCAGCAGGTACAAGCAGATCACATGATGAGAGGAAGCAAGAGAGAGGGAGAAGGTTCCAGGGTCGTTTAAACAATCAGGACTCGTGGGAACTAATACAGTGAGAACTCACTCACTACCCCTCCTCCCCCAGGGTGAACATTAATCCATTCATGATGGATCCGTCCCCACGACTCAGTTTCCAACACTGCCACATTGGAGATCAAATTTCCACATGAGTTTAGGAGGGGACAACACATCCAAACTCCATCATTCTACCCCTGTCCCCCCAAAACTCATGTTCCTCTCACATACAAAATGCAATCATTCCATCCCAACAGTCCGAAAAGTCTTAGCTTATTCCAGCACCAACTTAAAAGTCCAAAGACCAAAAGCAAAATTCCTTCCAGCTGTGAACCTGCAAAAACCAAAACCAAATTTATCTACTGCCAAGATACAATGGTAGAACAGACATTGGGTACACGTTCCCATTCCAAAAGGGAGGAATAGACCAGAAGAAAGGAGAAACAGGTCCCAAATAAGTCTGAAACCCAGCAGGGCAGACATTATGTCTTAAAGCTCTAAAATAATCTTCTTTGACTCCAAGTCCTGCATCCTGGGCACAGTTGGGCATCTGGGCTCCCAAAGCATCAGGCAGCCCCATTCCCACAGCTCTGCCAGGTGCAGCCCAGTGGACTGTACTGGTGCCTGCAACTTTTCCAGGCCAGTGTTCCACTCTGGTAGCTCCATAAGTCTGGGATCTTCGTGGTGGTCCCGCTGCCTTGACTCTACTAGACATTTCGCTGGTGGGGGCTCCCTGTGGGCACTCCAACCCCACTTTCCTGCTTGGCATTGCTCTAGTAGATGGCCTCAGCAGTGGCTCCACCCCTGCAGCAGGTCTCTGCCTGGGCCCCCAGGCTTTTCCGTACATCCTCTGGAATCTGGGTGGAGGCTGCCACGCCTCCAATGCTCACACATCCTCTTGGCCTGCAGACTTAACACAACATGGACACCACCAAGATTTCAGGCCTCTACTCTCCAAGGCTGCTGCATGAACCACACTTAGGGAGCAGGATCCAAAGGGCAGCTGGGCCCCAGGTCTGTCCTCCAGGATAATTCAGTCCTTCTAGGCCTCAGGGTCTGTGATGGGTGGGGCACCCTTCCAGACTTCTCAAATGTCTGCAGGGCTTTCCTCCCATTTTTTCCACTATTAGCATCTGGCTGCCTCACTGCCAAGATAATGTCTTTAGCAACCAGTTTATCTGCTTCACCCTTGCATATTCTCCTGCTCCCTGCTTCTTTACAGCATGGCCAGGCTGCAAAGTTTCCAGATCTTTACACTCTGTTTCTCTTTTAAATTCTGGCTTTATGTTATACCTTTGCCACCATAACTCAGAGTAGGCTGTTAGAAGTAGCCATG
This sequence comes from Galeopterus variegatus, assembly GCF_000696425.1. Lineage (NCBI taxonomy): Eukaryota > Metazoa > Chordata > Mammalia > Dermoptera > Cynocephalidae > Galeopterus > Galeopterus variegatus. The sequence continues at coordinate 331,541 of NW_007726560.1, read as the reverse complement.
AAGTGTACTTAATGCTTTGCTGCTTAGAAATTTTTCCACCAGATACTCTGGTTAACAACTCCTAAGTTCCAACTTCCATAAAGTCGTAGCGCATGGACACAATGCAGCCAAATTCTTTGCCAGTTCACAGCAAGGGTGATCTGTGCCCCAGTTTCCAATAAACTTCTGAAGACCTACTTAGAATGGTCTTTACTGCCCATATTAATATCAGCATTCTGCTCACCACCCCATAAGTCTTTAAGACATTCCAAACTTTTTCTCATCTTTTTCTCTTCTTCTAAGTTCTCCAAATTCCTCCAACCTTTGCTCATTACCCAGTTCCAAAGCTGCATCCACATTTTCAGGTATCTGTATAGCAACACCCCACTCCTCGGCACCAATTTTCTGTTTTAGTCGGTTTTGTGTTGCTATAACAGAAATACCTGAGACTGGGTAATTTATAAGGAAAAGAGGTTTATTTGTCTTACGATTCTGGGACAGCTGCACCTGGCATGGGCCTCGGGCTGCTTCTACTCATGGTGGAAAAGTGGCACAGTGCCAGTGGGTACAAGAAGATCACATGGTGAGAGGAAGCAAGAGAGAGGAAGCAAGAGAGAGAGAGACGGTGCCAGGGTCCTTTAAACAATCAGGTCTTGCAAGAACTAATAGAGCAAGAACTCACTCACTACCCCCCCCCCAGGGAGTACATTAATCCATACATGAGGGATCCACTCCCATGACTCAATCAGTTTCCAACACTGCCACATTGGAGATCAAATTTCCACATGAGTTTTGGAGTGGTCAACACATCCAAACATCAAGATGATTAAAGGCTCCCTGAACATACTGCCCAAAATTTTGAATCTTGATCATTTCCTGTAAACACTGTGATTAAAAAACAAAATCAAAAACTATATGATCATTGTCAAGTGTTGGCAAGGGCGTGAGCAACTAGAACTCTCATGTAGTGTTCCTGGGAGCGTAAGTTGGTAAAACCATTTTAAAAAACAGTTGGTCAATATCTTTCAAAGCTTACTATAGGCATTCCCTATCACGCAGTAATTTTGCTTCTAGTATATACTCGACAGAAATGCATGCATATTACATATCAAAAGATTTCTACAAGAATTTTTATTGCAAAACAATTTTTAAAAACTCAAAACTAGCAAAAACCTAAACGTTCATCAAGAGTAGAATGAAAAATAAATTGTGGTATATCACTACAAAGAAATATGCACAGTAATAAGAACAACAACAACAACAACAAAAACAAACAAACAAAAAAACCAGTAAATCTGCACTCAACAATATGGTTGACTCTCACAACATAATATTGAGGAAAATCCAGACACAAAAAGAACAAACTTTGTAAAGTTAAAAAAGGTAAAACCTATCCATGTTGCTAAAAATGGTTACCTATACGGGAGCTTCCAGGGTGCAGATAATGTTCTGTTTCTTGATCTAGGTGCTCATGACATGACTTTTATCTGTATACCTATGATTTGGGCACTTGGGACTTGTCTCAGAAGACCTTTGTTACCTTAGAAAATAAATGTAATCAATCCAATAAATTTTAAAATCACCGATTATATAGAGTTAGTGGATATTGTCGCTCCTGATATGATGAAAATAGATATGCCTGAAATAGCAAGCCATTACATTAACCATTATTTATCTGCACAACAATAGAGCCTGCAGGTAGACATGTGATACATGTGAGACATATGATACAGTGATGTGAAGGGCACATGTAAGGATTTCCCACCCCAAACTTATATGCCACTTTATAAATTGAGGAAGTATTGGGTCAAAGGGGCTGTTCTTTTATGCTAACAATAATCCTAGAAGGAGGTGCTCTATTTCCATCACAGTTGTAAGATTAGTTTAGAGAAAATTCAGTTATTCCTCTATGCTGGGACTTTTCTAACTAGATGTTGTCATCGGGAAGTTAATATAGCTTCTGTTTATGTTATTCCAGTTTACACAGGAGTTTAAGAAGGATGGGCCAAGACAAAACTGAGAACATCTCTGATGTACTTTTCTGTTTAATATGGTTCTGAGGGCTTTAAAAGAAGAGGACATGAATCAGTCTCTCTCTCTCTCTTTCTCTCTCTCTCTCTCTCTCCCCCTCCCCTCCTCCTCCCCCTTCTCCTCCTCCTCCTCCTCCAACACCACCACCACCATTTTCTGCTATGTGAGACCCCTGAGTTGCTGTAAAGCCAACACCAAGGAAGATCCTCACCAGATGTGTTCCCTACACTTTGGACTTCCAGCCTCTGAAACTGTAAGCAATAAATTTCATTTTATTACAAAGTACCCAGTTCCAAGTATTTTGTTGTAAGGAACAGAAATGGACTAATACACAGGGTGTTGTCACCTGCTCACCTACAAGTCTACAGATATGTTTGCTTTGTTTCTTCACTTTAGATTTCTGAAGCTCAATGTAAGGTGTGGGAAAAAGGATATCCCTAGCTCTCTGCCTTTCCTGGACCCACATAGTCTGCCTCCTTCTTATCTCCCAGAGCAACAAGCTTCTGCTCAGATTTTCTCTGCCTCAAGTTTCTTCTCTTCTAGAAGCAATTTCTGAGCACCAGCTGTCCTCTGGCCCTACCCAGCTCTTAACCAACTCAACCAGTCTCTAACAAGTGACTCAGATGCATGAATTTAAAAGCCATAATTAATCCACAATATATTAAGTAAATACACCCTCCCCCCAATATCACAGATTAAAGGATGATTAGAAGATTCTTCATGCCCTCAGAATGGATATATTTTTAGGAAAAACAGCCTAACGGGATTTAGGGCAGGCCTTGAGGAAGGAGAAAGATGTGAAAAAGAGAGATGTGAAGCCACCAGAGAAAACATTTGCAGTTTTATAGTCTGAGAGCAGCCAGAGCAGTTAAAGATTGGTAGACCTTAGAAGAAGCCTCTGAGATCATCGACACCCTGGCTTCACTCAAAAGGGTATGGAGGACCACAAGGTTTAATAGATCCCCTCACAGATATGTAGACAGCAATCATGAAAATATTTGTACACTTTCTATGTCCTAGCATCCTCCATGACAACTGTTTTCCTAGGACTTTAAGATTTTTGCAGACGGGTACAATTCTAAGCAGGAAAATTGCTTGTTGCTGGATATATTACATAGTTTCTAACTTTCATTCTGCTGAGTAATTTTATTTTAAAAAATAAAAGAAAAAGGGAAAATCCATCTATTATGACCATCATTTCATTAACAATAACTCCAGAGAAAAGGACATTCATTTACATTGCAGAAATGTAGACTGGCGTTGAGTCCCCCTGGACGTCTGTATCCCACCTCAGTTCATCATCCAGTTGCTATGCATATGGGTTCACCTGAATACTAAGACCTGGAAACAGTGGTTCTACCTCTATGGGCTCATCTCAATACCCAGTAAGAAATTATATTGACTGTCTCTNAAAAAAAAAAAAAAAAAAAAAGCTAATGGAAGCTCAAAAGTTTGAAGGACTCATAGAAACAACATACCAACAACACAAAAGAATAAGAAGGTGAAACATCAAGGATTTGACATGTGCACTGGCCTGAAGCTGACCTCTGAGCCACTATCCTGTCCCTCCTTCCCCTTAACACTGACACATGCTCTCCCTTCCTTATCTCTCCTCTTTAGGGCCTGAGGTCAGATCTCCATCTGAACAGTCCTTTTCCTTCCATTCTAAAGAGCAAGTAAATCACACCAATGGTTCAGCACTCTGGTAGGCTCCCAGGGTGCGGTGGATTGAATGTCCCCCACAAACTCATTGAAGCTTAATTCCTGCTGTAACTATCCGAGGGTGGGAAATCCTATTATGATAATTGAAAGGTGGGGCCTTGAAGGGGTGATTAGATTGCAGGACCATGCTGTAGTGAATGGATTAGTAATGGTGGTCAGGGGTGTGGTTCTGAGGGCTTTAAAAGAAGAGTACGTGAGTCTTTCTCTCTCTCTCTCTCTCTCTCTCTGTCTCTCTCTCTGTCTCTCTCTCTGTGCTCTACCGTAATCTGCCATGTGAGACCCCTGAGTTGCTGTAAAGCCACCACCAAAGAAGACCTTCACCAGACGCGTTCCCTGGACTTTGGACTTCCAGACTCTGAAACTGTAAACAGTAAATTTTGTTTTCTTACAAAGTACCCATTTCCAAATATTTTGTTATAAGCAACAGAAATGGACTAATACCCTGGGTGTTGTCAACTGCTCACCTACAAGTCTACAGATATGTTTGCTTTGTTTCTTCACTTTAAATTTCTGAAGCTCAATGTAAGATGTGGGGAAAGGATATCCCTAGTTCGCTGCCTTTCCTGAACCCACATAGTCTGCCTCCTTCTTATCTCCCAAAGCAACAAGCTTCTGCTCAGATTTTCTCTGCCTCAAGTTTTCTTCTCTTCTGGAAGCAATTTCTGAGCACCAGCTCTCCTCTGGCTCTACCCAGCTCTTAACCAACTCAGCCAGTCTCTAACAAATAACTCAGATGCATGAATTGAAAAGCCATAATTATTCCACAATAAATATATTAAATAAATACACCACCCATATCACAGATTAAAGAATGATTAGAAGATGCTTCATGCCCTCAGAATAGATATATTTTTTAGGAAAAACGCCTAATGGGATTTAGGGCAGGACTTGGGGAAGCAGAAAAATGTGAAAAAGAGAGATGTGAGGCCACCAGACAACACATTTGCAGTTTTATAGTCTGAGAGTTCCTACAGCCAGAGCAGTTAAAGATTGTGAAACCTTAAAAGAAGCCTCTGAGATCATAGACACCCTTGCTTCACTCAAAGGGGTATGGAGGACCACAGCGTTTAGTAGATCCCCTCACAGATATGTAGACAGCAATCATGAAATATCTATATGCTTTCTATGTCCTTGCATCTTCCATAACAACTGTGTTCCTAGGACTTTAGGATTTTTGCAGACAGGTACAATACTAAGCAGAAAAATTGCTTGTTGCTGGGTATATTACATAGTTGCTAACTTTTCATTCTGCTGAGTAATTTTATTTTAAAAAAGAAAAGAAATAGGGGAAAAAATCCATCTACTGTGACCATCATTTCATTAAATAACCCCAGAGAAATAGACATTCATTTAAATTGCAGAAACGTAAACTGGCGTTGAGTCCCACTGGACGTCTGTATCCCACCTCAGTTCATCATCCAGTTGCTATGCATATGGGTTCACCTGAATACTAAGATGTGGGAAGAGTGGTTCTACCTCTATGGGCTCATCTCAATACCCAGTAAGAAATTATATTGACTGTCTCTGTCTGTTTCTGCCCAGATATGTCTTAGTTTGGGTTCTCAGAAGCAAAACCCAAGCCAAAGATTTGAATATAAGTAGTTTATTCAGGAGGTGATCCCAGGAAGCACTGGAAGGTGAGTGGCGAGGTAAGGCAGGGAAGGGAAAGAAGCAACTACAGCATGCACTGTGGGCAACTGGGCTCAACAGGGGAATTCCTGCTGGGGACTTCCAGGCAGCACCTCAGATACTTATTAACTCTCTATCACGTCAGATATTTATTGATCGTTTCCCTATCCATCATCGGTGGAGGACTGCTCCCAGGAGCATTAACTCCCTAGCACTATTGGCTTGCTCTTATCACTGGTGGTGTCTGCTCCTATAACCAGGGAAAATCCTCAAGCAGAGAGATGCAACTGTTTACGTAAGAGCACCCTGGCACAGATAGTGCTGGGGTGATATGACAAGGTACCAGCAGCATTTGCCACGCCAGCTTATTAAGCATTCTCAAGCATAGTGATCAACTAACTTCACATTAATATTGAGCCCATTCCTTTATCTAATGCTAGAATTAGGTGGAGAATTTACAGGTTTTAAAATAACAGCATTTCCTGGATTTCCTGGAGTTTCCAAAAGGCATTCCAGACACTTTGTGATCTCTTTTTTAGTAAGGACTTGACACATCCAGGAGAAAACACTAGTAAGAGCTAAGGAGGCCTCTAGAGCACAGAAGGTGATGGAACTGATGTCTGTCAGCTTTTGCCTCCTCAGGCAGTTAGATAATGGGAAAAAAATATTTAGGACATGAGGGATTTAGGGACTGTCAGAAGGAGTTTGTCAAAAACAAAAGTTGAATTTATTTCACCTTCCTAATAAGCTAAAATTAGTCACCACTGAATAAATCACAAAGGCTACTGGAACCTCTTCTCAGAAGCCTGCCAAGTTATGGTGCATAAAGCTTTGCTGTTAGTGTTTTATTTTAATTTTGGATTCATATTTGGTTATAACATAGATTTAACCATGATGTTTCCTCATATCTATATCCATACAGATTAACCATGTAAAGACATAAGAAACAACAGGGTCAAGATTTGTTGGTCTGGATCCTGCAAGAAGATTTAGTTATTCATTTATCCCAAAGATATTTGCTGAACTTCTATAATATCTGGCTCTAAATATAGGCTCAAGATTCAAAGGTCAGGAAGATGTTTTCCTGCCTTCAAGGAGGTCACAGTGTAATCTGGATACAACATGGAAAATGAGGAATTGGAGTACCATCTGTTGCCAATTCAAGCCAAAGTATGAGAACCAGAAATCCACCTTAGACATAGGAAAAGAAAAGTCTCAGCACCAAAGAAAGAGCTTGGATAAAGTCAGATAACAACGACATCAATGAGACCACAGGATTGAGCCTAAAACTTGGCGGGAAATTAAGTCCCTGCTTTCACCAGTCTTCATTAATGTTTTTCTCCTGGAAGCCACTTTCCCTACTCAACAGACCCCAACTGTGGCAGGGACACCAGTACCACCACTTGGATCTGAAGTTACTCCTGTTACAGTCTCTGAAGCTTGTATGCATGAGGTGAGCCCTGTATACCCAATATCTTGCCCTCATGCTTGCTATGTTTATTCATCTTGTAGTACTGAATTTTTGCCTTAGTACCATATTGACATTGAGCACTCCCCTAAACCTCAGCCCACTGGACCACAACCCTAATTCCTTCCAGACATCTAAGTGCATCCTTCTTCCCAAGACAAATAGATCATCTTGCCATGTGTCTCCCTCTCCACCCCCACAACCTCTTGCAGGGTTCCTGGATCCTATCCCGTTAATCGTCTTGTCCCACACATGGATGACTCAATACCAAGCATTGCCCATGACCCTGCTCCTGTGCCTCCATCTAACAGACAGGACATATTGGAATATCAGTATTGGCAAAAATAAGAATGACAGCAGCTGACATTTATTTACAACTAGTGCCAGGTACTGGATTATACACGATCTCATTTAATCCTCGCCCTATGAGAAAAGTACTCTTATTATCCCCATTTTACAGAGGAGGAAATAACGCTTAAAGAAGTTCAGGTGATGTAGTTTGTATGGGGAGTAACCACGTCTGGTTATGCTGAAGCACGCTGCGTCATACTCTTAACTGCTAACCCCTACTACGCTGAGCCCTTTTTAGGCACTGTAGGTAGAGGTAGGAGTTATGTTAACTCCCTTAGGGATATGCCCTTTAGGAACTAGCAGTTCCCAGCTCCAGATCCACAGGGCCCCTGCTTTCTACTTCATTCCAGAAGTCCATGTACTAGTGAAGCCCCAATAAGTCTCACAAAGGGCTCCACTGGTGTGTGATATTGGGCTTAATTTCCTGAATATTTCTTCCCAACTAGATAGGAAGTGCTCTTAGGCTATTAAAATATGAGGGCCTATTAATACATGAGAGATTAATGCAGTTGAGTACGGGAAGGGTAAGGCAGGTAGCTGCTACAGCTGTACCTCAGCAAGGAGAAAGATCTCCAGAAGAAAGTAAAAACATTTTCTCGTGAATTTGACTTCAGGACTGTCACCCACATACTTGAAATGATAATAACCAGAAGTGCTGAGTTTTGTATTTTCTGATAGCTCTTCTTATATTAGCAATTTTAACCAAACATCCAATATTGCTCCTGGAAATGTTTTAAGTTTAAGCCACAATATATGTATGAGCAGCTAACACATTGACAAGAACAAGTGCAAGGCTCACAATTCATGCTAGTATCATTTCTGCCACTTCCTCCCTAGTCACATAGTTGAAGTGACTCAGATTAGGTGGCATCTATGAAGTTGTGGCAGCTGCTAGCATGTTAAGGTTTTGGCAATAATACCATGTTATTATTTTGGAATTTTAGCTGCCGATCCACAGCATTATACACCCAAGGCAGGTCTCTCTGGACCACTGGCTACATGGCTTTGAGGCCTGGTGATAAGGCCTTCATGGGATTTACTGCTCTCAGGATTTCCCAGCACTGTTGTACAAGCTCCTCCATCTCAACTGCTCCATCTTAGTTTCTTACCTCTGGGTTTCACCAACAAATCAGATTTGGCACCATCCATTAAAGAATGACATACAAACAGAGACTCCATCTAAAAGCTGAGCTAGGGTCGGCTTTAGCTCAAGCGGTTACATCCTCAAGCCAGACTTCATTCTGTCTAAAAGCTGAGCGAAGAGCTTGGGTACTACCCAGGGCCATGAATGGAATCATCAGGCTTCTCTTCCATTGATCTTTTGTCTTACTATTAAATGGTAACCATTTTTTTTCTACTAAAGAAATAAGTAGCATATGTTTATTAAAATCCTGATATTGATATATAAAACTCTAAATACAACCAATTCTTGAAAAGAGAAATTATACAGTTACCACTGATTATTCAGTTTAGGGTGATGTTACCGTAATGTATGCAATTGTCTGTATAATAATATTCTGCTAATATTTCCCTGTTCCAGGTGTCTTCCAGTCCTTTGTAGGAACATCTAAGATGAGAGCAACTCATCCTTCCCAGAACACATGGAGAAAACAGGAATACACAAAATAAACCATCATTAGATGAGGAAGGAAATAAGCATTTGAAAATGAGAGCAAGATGACTTGGTTTTGTGGTAGATACATACCCTCCACCTCCTTGCTATACACACACACACACACACACACGCACACATGCGTGCACACACACTCTACAAAAAGCTGTCTAAGCAGACATTAGGATATAATCCTACCTTCCTACAGGAGTGCATCAAGAACAAAGCTATTTTCTCTGTGCTTACTTAGCTGCACTGATGACACTTAGAGATATTGTGGGGCAAAGTATTCCTACAGATGCTTCAACTTATAATTTAGTAATACGAACAAGATTTGTTGCTATAGTGCTTTCCTATCCCTACTAATCGTCCTTAACACCAAGCAAACTAAAAGCATTAAATGCAGTACTCAGATCACCCTTCCACTCCTGAAATTTTTAACAGCGAAAATGAATACAATTAATTTTTAATTTTTCAAATCCTTTTTTAAAAATATGACTTCCACATCATTTTTCCTTCATCATATTATGGATACATGACACATGTAAATATACACATATATATTCACACATTCAGGACACTTTTTATAACCTGCTGCGGGTGGGCAAATGAGACCCTGGAGGCCAGAGAGAACTCTCAGACCAATGAGTGTGGGTGCTGGCAAAGTGCACGAAATGGTGAGGAACACAAACAGCATCTGCTACAGCAAACGTTTGCCTCTGTGTGTATTTCAGTATGTCCTAGCACGTGTGTTTTAGTATAGCTCTGTGAGTAAAAATGCTTCTGTAAATGTGGGACAAGGCACTCTGTACCATAGACAAAAGAGTAGGCCAACAGTGAAATGAAAAAGACTCTCCAAATAGCAAGAGAAAAACCTAACAAAAAGAAAACAGAGTAACTAAATTGTACGTGCACACCAGATGTTGACTTTAAAATGCCACAATGATAAAATGCTTCTGCAATAGACGGAAATAGTATTAGTTCATTCCAACCATGAAAATTATGAAGAAAAACACATGCCAGAGTCACCTAGAAGTGACAGTTCTCTGGATTTTTGAATATCTTACATGTTTCAAAATTAACCCACAAAAACACCCAGCAGGATAAAGCAATATCAGAACAATTGAGGATGCCCAACAATTTTATGAAGAGACATAAACTTCCAGAGACTATGTAAAATATAAAAAAAAAGTCTGCACTAGGTAATATTTAGGTGGAGAAGACAGTTCAGTGGCTGCTCCAGAAATAAGGATGTGGCTCAATAAAAGAAACATCCGCCATTAGACGAGACAGAAAAAAGAGCTTGCAGTAGATTGCAAAAATGGCCACAAATCTCCCTCTCCTTGCAATCAACGTACCTATTTAACTCTGCCCATCAAGGGGCAGAATCTAGTTCTCCACCATTAGAATCTGGGCTGGTTCTCGTAACTTGGCCAATGGGATAGAAGCTTACTTAACACAAGCAGAAGCCTGCAGGATGAAGAGCAGCACAGAATCCAGTTTCCACCCTCTTTGTGTCCCTTCCCCAAACTGCTGGCAGAGCGTCAGATGGGAGACATGTGAGTATGACCAAGGCCCGAGAAACATGCTGAGCCTGACTCAGACCAGATGAACTGCCTGGCAGATGGTGCTGGTTATAAGTCACCAATCCTTAGAGTAGGCTTGACATGCAGACATGCATACTGTCTCAAGACCCTGATAGGCCTTCAGGGTCAACATGCATTTCATGCTTTACAAATATTTATTGATTGCTTACCCTGGCCTGCCACTGTTGTAGATTTAGAGATTATATAAATAAAAAGTTAGTCAAAGTATCTACTATCATGGAATTTGCACTCTGATGTGAAGAAACATCTAGGCAATTAATAAAAAACAGAATATTCCAGATGTTGTTAGCACTGAGAAGGAACATAAAATGGGGTAAGGGGGTTAGCAAGTGACAGAGATCAGGACACTGTTTCAGGTAAGAGTTAGGAAAGGCTCTCTGTGGCCCTGACAATTGTTCTGGCCTCCAGGTACCTCTCCACTCCATCTCCCACCTCTCTCCTTGTAACTCACTTCACTTGAGTCACACTCCCTTCTCTTTTAAGTCCAGGGCCTTTGCACTCACTGTTGCCTGCACTTCACTCCTGGGATATCTGCCACAAGAGTCCCTGAGAGGAAGGAACAGTTAGTGGGTTTCTATTACTTGAGATGGGGGAAACAGGGGGAGGAGAGATACTAAAATTTTTTATTGTTCTCTTCTTTAGAGTCTAAGCTAAAATGATCTGGCAAGAGGGTGGGAGCAGGGTTGATCCCACTGACAGGCTTAACTCTGAAGGAAAGATAGAGCAGCATCCACCTGGTCAGACAGGGAATAAAGATACCACAAAATGACATTTCCTAATGTGAGTATATGGACGCTTTCCATGCACCCAGATTCTTAGAAGAAAAGCATCTTGAGCTAGGCATGCATCTTCTTGATCAAAGGAACCTGATATGCAATATGTACTACAGATTTAGTCTCTATTTAATGCTTGATTGTCATGGTTTTTCTTTTGCAAGGCTCCCCATGCCATTGTTTCCAACCATCAGTTTTTACAGAATTTGGCAAGGGGGATAAGGTTCTCTACTCTATATGTCCAGCTTCAGGAGATAGTTTTATTTTTCCTGGTGAGAAAACCCAGGCTCACAAAGTTCACAAAGTAAATTATCTACGTGGGATTCCAAGTCAAGTTTGTCTGATTCCAATTGTACTATGAGTACTAAATCCCTTTCTCTTTACCCCCTAAGTACAATTAGTGCTTCTTTGGCTGAACCATTCAAAATAAGTCCACTTTAACTTCTTTTACAATATGAGGACAGGTCTTTTACAGGATGAATGTGTCCAGTTCCTTTAATACTTCCTCAGGTGACATGGCCTATATCTTTTTGTCTCACTCAGTGATGCTTTTCTTCCAGCGAGGGGCCTGGTCTTACACACACAGCCTGACGATAATGATTGCAAAACCTCACTTGATCTGGACACTGGTTTTCCATTTTTGAAATCTGAGATGTGAATAATTTCCTCTTCCACATCATAGTCATTGGTTCATATTAAGTTCATAGTAAAATAAAACGTCCAGGTCTTTCACCCTAAATTGTATTCCTTGCTCTCCCACTCAGTCTCATGCATTTTTTAAAATCTAAATGTGTCTTAGTTTGGGTTTCCTAGAAGCAGACTGCAACAAACATGCAAGTATGAGTAGTTCCTATAGGGGGTGATCCCAGGAAAACTCCATAGTGGATAAGAAAATGAGGCAGGGAGGGGAAAGTACCTAACAAAGCATTATCAATCAGGTGTCCACTGTGGGCAACTGCAGCAAAATCCTTCTAGAGAACTGTGAGAGACTGTGCACAATACAGCTCAAAGTTATGCCAGCTGAGCAGTGAGGAACTGGATTATTTGCCCACCAACAACCCATAATGTGATAAACATGTCTTTATATTTTCACCCCTGCTCCTGACAAAAGGGTCCACAGGACAAGCAAAAAGCACTGAATTATTTCATCCAGGTCATGTTACTTGCATGTGTTGAAATGTTATTAGGTAAATACAAGTTAGGTATTCACTAAGCAGGATCTAAACACCCTGCCTTATGGATAGCTATAATACCTGAAAAACAAACAAACAAAAATGCTTGTTTTTTAAAATACATTCTTCTTCAAGTAATTTATAGTTCAGAATTCTGCAAACTATTACTATGCTTCTTTCCAATAAGTCAGAAGTAGTACTTGTTTGCCATACTTTACCATCTAATCTCCTCTGCCAGGAAAATGTGCCCAGGTTCAAGAAAACACTCCCTTTGGGGCCTGCTTCTTTTTGCAGGAAGATATCAGCTGGAAATGTTTACTATCACATTTGCAGTGGACTTTGGTTTTGTAAGTACTTGCCAAACACACTAAGATCAGAGTTACTTCTCAGTAAATAAATGCAGAGAGGAACTATAGGATTTATTGTGCCAAACTGGGGTTTTATTGTTTCCACTGGGGTTTTTCAACAAACACTTCTAACGTCTTCCTGTTTCCTATGCTGGATGATTCTCTGACACACAGCAGGCACATTGGAAATGAAAACATAAACAGGATCAATGTCTTTCCTTCAACAAGGAAAGAATTCTCTCTTCTTAAGGAAAGACATGGCTGCATAGGGATCTAATTTCATGAGGATGTGTATTCCAATTAATGAAACTCCACCAAGAGAGATCATTGCTGAGATAAGCCCAGGCAGAAAAAGCTCTGCTTTCCCTCTTGCTACATTCTTCTTCTCGTTTTCATTAATGCATTTGACTACTTTACATAGACCAGAATAATAGACAGGTTTCATCATATAACGCACTTTTAGTTCTTTTTTCAATGAATTGTGGGTCTCAATGGAAAATATCAAATCCCTATAAGGTATCTTGTGGTTTGAATTCTAACTGTCACATACAAATTTATTCCTAGAGCAACACATTTCTTGGGTCCTTTAAAATATTTTAGTCATTAACTTTTTATTGTCTCCTTTGTAACAAGGTTAAAAATTATTGAGCTATTACACTACTAAGTAGGATTGATCAATGAATAGTGTATAAATATCATGTTCAAAATATTGATGGTTCCTTCATGCCCCATAATATCCAGAGAACAACACAATAGGAGGTTTATTAGGAAGGAGGTTTATCAAGTTAATCTAATGTAACCTTTCAGCAGCTTGGCTTTTATGAAACTGTTCAGTTAGATGCTTTCCTTTAGGACAGTGATGGCAAATACACAGCGTCGGCATGCTGCCTCCCTTCACCAAGCTATGACAGACACCACAAATCAATCAGAGCCCTATGGCAGACACCACAAATCAATCAGAGCCCTCATAATTAATCCTTCTCAATTTGACCCTACAGGCGGCCACAACCAATTGACTAAAGTGGGGACTGAGATAAAATCAGCAGATCCCTGACTGTTTGGGTAGCATGATGTAATATCTAGATATGTTTCCCTTCAGGCAACTTATACTCATTTCTAAGCCAAATGTGCTCTGTCCATAAAGTTAAAGTGACAGGTACATATGGCCCTCAACTGTTTTCATCCAGTTACAAAAATAATGTGAACCAAGAGTTGCAAAGGTCTTGGGCAATGTACTTAGCTTCATGGATGTCTCAACTACAAAATGTAGAAAATAGCTATGGCCCCACAGTTTACAGTGAAAAGTTGCTCTTGGACAAGGAGCATGACTTTCCTTTAGCACAAGCCTAAGCACACAGTCAACATAAATAATGATTTTTAGTGAATGAATCATTGATATGAAAAATTCACCTGGAAATTTGCAAGGCTAAGCATGTTGCCCCTCCATAAAACAAATAAATGAACTTAACTTGTCCTACAGTGTGGCTAAAAATGACAAAACCTTTTTAATTTTCATGCGTCCCTCCATAAAGAAAAGAAAAGCTAATTTGGTCTCCTGCTCCTTGAATAATATGCACTTGTATTTCCAACATGGATTCACATCCTCTCATAATACTTAGCAGTCTTGACCTAGAGACTTCAAGCAGCCTGTCATGATGTTTTACAAAGGAGCTCTCTGCTCATCTAGCATACTTCAGAGATCCACTCTGCCTTAATTCCCACTGCTACCTATCAGCTAATATTGTCAAGAGGTAGGCAAATGTGCAGAGAAAATTATACTCTTCTAGACCTTATTCACCCTATTTCTGTACAAAAGATTGTCTTCGCAACACCATGTCATCAAATCAAAAATATTTATTGTCTCTAACATGTATACCCTTCTGTAGTTGCCATTTTTCTCCCATGGACATGATCTAAACCAGTAATCCCCAACCTTTTTAGGCTATCCTAACAGTACAGCCAACCAATTGATGGTGTGTAACCTTTTGTTTTTCATTTCAGGAATAACCTTTCCATCGCAGACCAAACTTGCAATTATTATACCCACCTCTGTGTTGCTGCTTCCCTTGGAAATTGCATTTTCTACTTCTGATATTGTTTGTGCTCTTAACAATTCCAGTAAGAGTCTTCTTATGTGGTTTTGCAAAAATGGCCCCAAGCTTTAGTGGAGCACAGGAATACAGGGTGAGTATAAATTCCCTAACACCTAAGGAATTAGAGGTTTCTGTTCTTCCCCCAAACTTGCCTGCAACCATAGATATCACAATGTAGTGTAATATGTGGTGGATCAAAACTGAATATACATAATTCCAATACTGTTCTGTAGGGGGTAACTATTACTTGGTGTAATGATTCAGGATATTAGAATCTTACCTGCAATTATCATTGGTGCCAGAACAAGGCATGGAGCTACTCTTCCTTGAGCTTATACTGTTATCACAAAGGGAAGATTTAAGAAATGTCTGAGGCCTCCCCTCTGACCTCAGTTGGGGCAAGGATCTACTGGAATGGACGTGTACTCCTCCTTACTGCTCATCACACGTCACAGAGCACAATCAGAGGACTGCTATATGAAAAGGATCAGTCACGTAATAAAGCTGAACATGATAACTAATAATGAGTGGTCAGAAAAATGGGATGTGAAGCCAACTAGAAGGGGAGAAGTTGGTGCATATCAAGAAGAGCCGTAATTACAAGGAAGTAGGAGAAAAAAGTACATCTGGATTTATTCCACAGAAAGCCTGTCCTTTAAAGTAATCTTTATGAACCGGTAGGTTTACTTTTCAGTGGATAAACAAGATGTATTGACAGGCAAAGGAATGGTGTCAAAAATAACGAACTATGCAATTAACAATGTCTGATTTATAAAAATAAAATGATGTAACCAAACACATATACACTGCTAATAAATAATACACATGGCAAACCTGGCATCAACCCTAATTGTTCCTCAGAAAGGAAAGGTGAAAACCTCAGCCAGTGCTATCTTAGTCCTCTTCTCTCAGTGCCTGGGTCCACGATGCACTGCTCCTCTTCTATGCCCTTTGCTTATTTACATGACAGTTTGGAGTGGTCTCATCTTTATAATAGGGATAATTAACCAACTCTACAAAACTCTCAGCTTGTCATCAGTGGTCTAACATTCTCTAGCTCTTGCCATTCCCAGTTAGCTCCAAGACAGTTCTGTGCTGTGTTGAACATATGCAGGTTTTCTCTCTTCCAATGTATTCCTTATAAATATGGGATGCAAATAACCTTAGTTATCTTAGAATGGTTTCTCTCTTTGAGCAGCCACGTAGGAGACAAATTTCTCACCTTGACTGCCCTGAGTCTTTGTTTGTTTTTGGTGGCTTGCCAGTACAGGGTACAGGGATCTGAACCCTTGACTTTGGTGTTATCAACAATGCACTCTCACCAATGGAGCTAACTTGCCAGCCCCTGCCCTGCATTTCTGAGAGAGGTAGAACATGTTTTAGGATGTGTGTTATTTAAAAGACCTCACCAGCAGAAGTCATTGCATGTGTTTGCTTGCCTTGTCACACAATCAAATGTTTTCTATAGCTACACTGAAGTTTTCCATGTAGTCATTTCATACCTGATCATATGTGGACCAGCTTAGCCAGAATTTTATTTTTCTGGAAGAAAGATAAAGGCAGAAAATTCTGTCCTTGCCCATCTCCAGGATCAGAAAGCTCTATATTTCACAATTCATTTTGTCAGTCATACAATCCATAGTGCTTATTGAACAGGTATCATGGTATTCTCTGTGGATCACTGTAGTAGTTGTTGGAAAGGGGTGATGATAGAGAAATTGGGAAGGTTCTCCTGAGCAATTTCTCATCTTAATGGACTGACAGGCCCAACAAACCCAGAAAGCTTGTCCCAGGAAAACACACAAACACTGTGGGTCCCTTATTAACTCATCTTCCCATAGGTCCTAACCCAAACTTCCAGTTTGTGATGGGGGCTGGGACTCTGCAATCCACATTTCTGCTTTCTTGGCTGGACTCCATTAGGATTTAGAAGTGATTACAGGGCTGGAGGAAGGAGGGACTTGCATCTTCCTGTCTGCTTCTGGTGAGGATTTCAGTGGCAGTGCCATCTCATGACAGCAGCTGAATGCATTTGGCAGTTTTCTCAATCTTTATGGAATCAGCTTCATTACTCTCCATTCATAAACACCAGAACCAGCAGCCATCCTCAGAGGTCTGGGCTTCAACTCCATGGAGACCCTCCTCTCAGCATCTAAGTTTTAAGAAGAAGTATTAAGAATCCCAAACCTCTTGTTTTTGTTCTCCTAGGCCCAGGGTTGGATGCTTCTTTCTGTTGTTTCTCCTTCCCTGATTCTTTATGCCTACAAACAGATTTTTCCTGTTTAAATAACCGAAGAGATTTCTGCCTCCTCATTGGACCCTGACTGATAGAAAATCCCAAGTGTACTCAGCTATTACAATGTAACAAGTTTTGGAAACCCTCTGAACAGTCAGATTGGTACAAAAGCCCACTGAGTACTCATACAGGTTAATTTCCCCCTTTCTGCCCAAATGCAATATCCTCAGCAAGCTTTAAGTAGACAAAGTCATGAGACCTAAACTATGTATAGTAATCTATAGCATCCAGTGACGTATGAAAACTCAAAACTATGTATATGAATCTGGGACTTCATGCCAGCTAGTCCCTACTTGACACTCCTGTGCCCCACATTAGACACAGAAGCCTTATAACTGTCTATATTATGAACATGCCTGATGGTTGTACTAGGAGCCTCCTGGAGCTGCAGCAATCACTGGCCCCCACTGGCATGCCCATTCCCTATTCCTGTGTTTCAGCTCCATTACTGAGTTTACTCCACCTGATGACTTGGGACCCCAAAATTCCTGGCCAGCTTCCTTTCCTGGAGAGCTGGAGCCTGGTGCTTCTACCTGGTCAGGTTCTTCCTCAAACCATATCAACTCCCCTGGAAAAGAATTGCAACCTAGAGGTTCCTGCTGCCAAGATCCCACCCACTACCTGAATCTTCTAGATGACAATGACAGCCCAACTCTTAACATAAATTTACTAAAGCCTAAACACTGACTCTCAGCTCAATCAATTCTTCTAGGACCCCCAGGTCTCTGCTTATGCTCCTGTCTTTCCCTGCTCAAAGATACAGGCCCAGCAAATCTGCCAACTATGACCACACACTTTATGACAATACCCTCCCTTCTCAGCTCTCCTTTGAACACAAGACTCATATCTGCAGCAAATGAGATCTGCAGTGTGTGACCATGTATGATACATGTTGTTTAAAAAATTGTTTCTTGGGAATATGGTGTCACTCTCCAGTAAGTTTTTAACAGAGTGGACTGGGGGCAGTGAGACTCTAGGCACAAGTGAATATTAAATGATGAGAGATTCTCCAGGAGTAGACTCATTCCCAAGCACAAGTTTGGTGGTAACCAAGAAGCAATATCCATCTCAATCAAAAGATGTGACCTCCTCCTCATTCCACACTTGTCAGCTCCAAGAGACAGTCAACGCTATGATTATCTCTGTTTCCCTCCCATGTCCCCAAAGATCTGGAGAAAAGGAATGAACCCCAAGATCTGCCTCAAATTTCTTTTTTGTTTCCTTATAATCTTATCCACTGCACCACCTGTTTTGTGCTTTTCTTTCTTTTTTTTTTTTTTGGAACACAGCCAAACCCATAATTTTACATGTTGTCTATGGCTATGGCTGCATTCCTGCTAAAAGGGCAGAGTTGAGTAGTCATGACAGAGACTGTATGCCAAAAAACAATCACTATCTGGGCCTTCACAGAAAAAGTTTCCAAACTCCTATTTATAATCATTTTTTGATATATACTCCATTTAAAAATAAAATAGGAATAACTTAGTTTAGTTCAGTTTACTAAAGCTCTATTTCTATGTGTTTTAGGAGCACAGTCAGGGATGCATGAAGCCAGTGGCCTAGCAATAGCTGACCGCATGTGAAGCCTTGATAATTACTTGCCATTACCATTTCCTAGCACTCAGAATTTGAGAGTTTCTTTCCCTATGTTAAGCACTCTAACGTGTTATTTCATATACTCTTAAAAACAAAAATCATATTACATATTACTTATTCTATTTCATAGATGGGAAAATATACTCAGAGAAGTTATTTAACTTTAGCAAGGTGATACAAGTAATAACTGGTGAAAGCAGGAGACAAATCTTAAGGTAATCCATTATACAGGTCTTCTAAAAAATACCTTAATGTGCATATGTATTATCTATGGACTGATTCCGATTCAGGAGATCTGAGATGAAGCCTGAGATTCTTCATTTTTAACAAGTTTCCAGGTGATGGGGTTGGTTAGCAGACTACACTGAGTAGTAAGACATTATATCATACTGTGCCTTGTTGAACTGATTTAATTGGGAAATGTTTCATCTTTCTAGCAACATCGAATCCTGAGTGACAAAATCAGTGACCCACATTGCGACGACTAATTTAATAATAGCAGCATTAAGAATAGCTAACATTGACACGTCATTATGTGCACCTGATGTGAATCACCTCGTTTCTATTTACAATCACCCTAGAAGGTAAATATCATTTTAAACCCATTTTACAAAAGAGGAAACTTAAGCACAGAACAGTTAAGTATCTTACCCAATGCCACCCAAACATTAAGTAGAGGTGAAAGTCAAACTTTAGTCTACCTGATTTGGTCTCTGCTCATGATCACTAGACTCTACTGCATCTTATTTCGTGTGTCTGGTTACATAACAAAAACAAGTGCTGGCCCCATGTGTGAGTCGGGTCAGCCTCTGTCTTTCCCAGCCACCCTTACCTAGACTCACAAAAACCTGACTCCTCCACCAGGCCTGATCTTGGAATGAATTTTATCAGCAACTTTGGCCCATCTTCCAATGGGACTGTAATCAACCTTTCTCTCATAGACATATTAGCAAGTGTACCACATGGGTTCTGTCTCACATAAGCCCAACCCTATGTTAAAACAGTCTACGAAACAAGCTTCCATCCTGTTTCCTTCTACCCAACATTCCAATGTCCCATTGGCAATAAAATACTATCCTGAACCATAGCCTACCTGGATTGGACCCTAACACCTTGCCAAGTACTTGTTCCTGATGGCTCTATGATTGGTAAGTTGACTGTGTTCTGTTGGTCTATATGTTTGTCTTTATGCCAGCACCATACAATTATGGTTACTGTAGCTTTGTAATAATATTTTGAAATCAAGAACTGTGATGTCTCCAGCTTTGTTATTCTTTCTCAAGATCAATTTGGCTATTTGTAGTCTTTTGTGATTCCAAACAAATTTTAGAATCGTTTTTAATATTTCCATAAAAATGCCATTGGGATTTTAATAAGAATTGGATTGAATCTGTAAATCCCTTTAGGAAGTATGGAAATGTTAACAAATGTATTAAGTCCTCCAATCCATGAACACAGAATGTCTCTCCTTTTGTGTCTTGTTTAATTTCTTTCATAAATGTTTTGTCATTTTCAGTATACACATCTTCCATCTCCTTTGTTAAGTTTATTCCCATGCATTTTATTCTTTTTGGTGCTATTGTAAATGGGATTGTTTTCCTGATTTACTTTTCAGATAAATCATAGTTAGTGTATAGAAAAGCAACTGATTTTTGTATTGTTGATTTTGTATCCTGCTAAATAAATTTGCACATATAGGGTCAACTGATCTTCCACAAAGGTGCCAAGAGTACATGATGGAAAAAGGATAGTCTCTTCAACAAATAGTGTTGGGAAAACTCATATCCACATGCAAAAGAATGAGATTGGACCCTTATCTTACACAACACAAAAAAAATCAACTCAAAATGGATTAAGGACTTAAACATAAGTCCATGTTTTAACTCACATCTGCTATCCATGAAATCTGTGTCATTCTATGAAGAGAATGTTCAAAGTCAGACAATCTAAAAAATACCACTTGATGTTCTCTCTGAATGATCTTTAAATAGCCACACACATTAATTAATTTTCTGCCATATTTCACTTGGGTTGCAATCTTTTTCAGCAAATTGAGACAGGGACTCTATATTGAGGACAAAACTATATCAAAGACCATTTCAGCAAAAATGGAAAAATCAAAAGTGATAAAATTTCTCAAGTAATGGCTATGTTGAAAAGAGTAAATGCCATCAAATGAATCTATTTTCCTGTCAAGTGCTATAATGAAACTGGCAGAAAAACAAGATGCCAAATTAATCCTCCCTTAAAGGCTATTGCCTATTCTTACATCAATTTTCTGCTCCTGTCATTTAGGAATATCAATAAACTCCCAAGGAGGAGCTTTGGCAGTTGTTAACATTGTCATTTTGTGTTTCTTTCCCCCTACAATGATTCTCACTAAAGACTTAAGTCACCTGCTATCTCTCTCTGTAGTAATGCACACTGCAAAGAATTGAGCATAAGCTCTTGCCCCAGATCCTCAATTTGAATGCTTTTATCAACTACAAGCAGGTCCAAAACCCCTGGGGAATGCAATAAAAACTTCTGTCACACCGGCTTGCCTTTTTTATCCCAGATTATCACAACTGAATATGTTTATTGGAAATGGTTTCCTTTTCTTGCTTTCCCCATGTTTCCCCAGCCTATTGTTAACTGCCCTCATGTATAGTCCGGAAATCTGTTTGAGTTTGATTCCTGGAGCTCAGGAGTTAGCTGTGTGACCTAGGAAAAATAACAAATTCTTTGTTCCTGAGTTTTCTCATTTATAAACACTACTGCTTTTAGAGGGAAAAGTTAGATGATGAGGTTAAATAACATGAAAGAAAAGGATCGAAGTGCTTGGAAAACCAACATTCAGTTTGGTATATTATTTATCTTAGCAATTTACTGAGCTATAAGTCACATACCATGCAATTCACCTATTTAAAATGTCCTATTCAATGGTTTTTAGTACATTTGCAGAGTTTTGCAAGGATTGCTGAAATCTAATTTTAGAACATTAAATCACCCAACAAGAAAACCTATTTTAGTCACTACTCATTACCCCTCTGTTTTAGCCTATTTCTGTTGTTTATAACAAAATAACTGGAACTGCGTAATTTATAAAGGAAACAAAATTTATTGCTTACAGTTTCTGAGGCTGAGAAGTCCAAGCTCTATCTGGTGGTGGTGACGGTGACCCAGGGATCTCACCTTACAAGGTGGTGGAAGCAGAGAGAGCAAAGAGAGACAGACCCTCCTCTCTCTTCTTTTAAAGCCCCCAGAACCATACCCCTGATGAGCATTATTAATCTATTCACTATGGCATGGTCCTATAATCTAATCCCCTCTTCAAGGCCCCACCTTTTAATTACCATAATAGGATTCCCCACCTTCTTAACAGTCACAGTGGGAACCAAGCTTCTAATACATAAAATTTGGGGGACACAATTCAAGCTTCAATGAGTTTTGAGGGGACATAATTCAATCCTCTATACCCTCCCACCTCACTTCCAAGCCCATCTCACCTCCTGCCCCCACCCCCAGCCCTAGAAAACCACTAACCTACTTTCTATACATATTTGCCTATTGTGAACATTTCATATAAACAGAATCATGAAATATGTTATTTTGGGGACCAGCTTCTTTCAGTTAACATAATGTTTTCAAGGGTTATCTATGTTATAGCATTTACCAATACCTCATTCCTTTTTCTTGCTAAATATTATTCTATTCTATGGATATAACACATTTGAGTTATTTTTACTTTGTCATTCAACAAAAAATGTATTTGTCCAGCACTAGTCAGGATAGCGTAGGTTATGATGTGTGTTCCACCACATGGACATTTTCACACCAGACATGAAATTCTCCTAACCTAGAATGCTGTGATACTCACTCCTAGCACATAGTAGGAGAAACTATTAGTACTCTTCAAAAATATTCCAGTTCCCTTTTCCTTCCAGTCAGATGGTTGACTTGTATTTGCCTACCCCTTTTGAAGTTAGGCATGGCTGTGTGACCATTTTGGCTAATAAAATGTGAACCACTAATATGTTCTCCATTGCTATGATTTTGTCATTTAAGGAAGGTTATATAAATGTAAAAGGAATCATATATTATGTATCCCTTTGAGATAGATTTTTTTTTCCACTCAGCATAATGTCCTTGCGATTCATCCTACTTGTTGCATGTATCAGTAGCTTGTTCCTTTTTATTGCTTAGTAGTATTCACGGAATGGATTACTGCTGTTTGTTTCACCACCCACTGAGGAAGATTTGGGTTGTTTCCAGTTTTGGGCTATTAAGAATAAAGCTGCTATGAACATTCATCTATAGGATTTGTGTGAATATAAGTTTTCACCTATATGAGATAAATACCGGTAATTAGGATTACTTGGTCATATGTTCAATGTAAATTCAGTATTTTTAGGAAACTAGTTGTTTAAGAAAATAGGTGTATAGTGATATCTCACTTGCGGTTTTAATTTGTATTTCTCTAACAACTAATGATGATCAATATCTTGTCATGTGCTTATTCATCATTCATATATCCTCCTTCATAAAATGTTCATGTCTCTTGCCAATTTTCTAATTGGATTGGGCTTTTTGCTTATTTTGTTGTTGTTGTTTGTTTTATTGTTGAATTTTGAGATTTCTGTGTATATTCTACATACAAATTCTTTGTCAGATATGTGGTTTATAAATATTTTCTCCCAGGTTGTAGCTTGTCTTTCCATTTTCTTAGCAGAATCATTTGCAAAGCAAGTTTTTAATTTCAATGAAGTCCAATGTATCAAAATTTTTATTTTGTGGGCCGGCCCGGTGGCGCACTGCTACAGTGCGCCGCTTTGGAAGCGCAGTGGCACTCCCGCCAAGGGTTCGGATCCCACATACAGACCGGCCACTCACTGGCTGAGCGAGGTGCGGGAGCAACACCAAGGGCTGCG
>NW_007726560.1:287576-307793 GCF_000696425.1 Galeopterus variegatus | reverse complement strand
TCCTGGTCCGGTGCGGGCGCGACACTGAGGGTTGCGATCCGTTGCCGGGCACGAAAAAAGAAAAAAAAAAAGGAAAAAAAAAAATTTTATTTTGTGAGTACCTAGATCTCAAAGATTATTTTTTCTTCCAAAACTTTTAGAGGTTTACATTTTACATTCAAGTCTGTGATCCATGTGAAGTTAAATTTTTTTAAGTTGAGAGGTTCAGGTTAACTTTCACTTTTTGTCTGAGTGTTCAATTGCTCCAGCAACATTTGTTGAATTTCTTTTGCATCTTTGTCAAAAGGGGCATAGTTGGGTAGTTCTATTTCTGGGTTCCATATTCTGCTGCATTGACCTAGAATATTTAGCCCTTCACCAATACCAAACAGTCTTGATTACTGGATTTATTATATAATAAATCTTGAAATAAGGTAGACTGTTTTCTCCTAGTTCATTCTTCTCTTTCAAATTTGTTTTAACTATTCTAGTTCCTTTGCCTTTTTCATATAAATTTTAGAATAAGCTTGCTTATCTCCATAAGTAATTTTGCTGAGATTTTGATGGGAGTTGCATTTAATTGGGGGATAAATGATGTATTTACTCTATTGAGTCTTCCACTCCTTGAATAAGGTATGCCTATTTATTTAGATCTTTGATTTCTTCCATAAGCATTTAAAAATTTTAAGTATACAAGTCCTGTACATGTTTTGTTAGATTTATACCTAAGGATGCCATTATCATTGAGGTATTTGTAAGTGGTATTGTGATTTTAATTACGATTCCAACATGTTCATTGCTAGGTTATAGAAATACAATAGATTTTTGTGTGTTGATCTTGTATCTGCAAACTTGCCGAAACTACTTATTAATTCTAGGACCTTTTTTTTTTTTTTTGTAGATTCCTTGGTACTTTATATGTAGATTATCTGCAAATAGGAAAAGTTTTATTTCTTCCTTTCTAATCTGTATGCCTTTATTTCCTTTCCTTGCCTTTTTTGCTCTGGATAGGACCTTCAGTACTATGTTGACTAAAAGTGGTGAAAGTGCCTATACTTGCATTTGTTTCCAAACTTAGGTGGAAAGCATTCAGACTTCTATTATTAATCATGAGGTTAGTGGCTATTATTTTGTAAATGCTCTTTATCACACTGAGGATGTTCCCCTCTATTCTTAGTTGGTTAGAATTTTTATCATGAGTGGGATTTTAATTTTTTCAAATGCTTTATCTGAATAAATTGATATGATCAAGTAATTTTTCTACTGCAGCCTTTTATTTTTTTATTATAAGTTTTTTTTTTTACTTTAGCCTTTTAATATGGTGTATTAAAGTGATTGGTTTTTGAATATTCAACCAGTCTTGTACCCTGGAATAAACTCCACTTGGTATATATGTGTAAATGTGTATATATATATATATGTGTGAGTACGTATATGATATACAAGGTTACTTCAAAAAGTTCACCAAAAAACAGAACTAAAAGACAGTAAAAATTTTTCCATAAACTTTTTGAAATACCCTCGCGTGTGTGAGGAGAGAAAGAATGAGTAAGTGCTGGGTTATATTTGCTAATAGTTTTTGAGGTTTCTTAAAATCTGTGTTTATAAAGCATATTGGCCTGTAGTGTTTCTTTTATTTTCTTTTTTTTGGATTGTCTTTGTCTTTTTTCAGTACCAGGTTAATATTGGCCTAATAAAATCAGTTACGAAGTGTTTTCTCTTCCTTTTCTATTTTTTTGGAAGAAAAGTTGTAGAATATGTGTTAATTCCTCTTTAAAGTTTTGGTAGAATTCTGCAGTAAAAGCACCTGGGAGAGGGGATTTCTCCTGGGAGAGTTTTTAAAATATATATTCAATTTTGTTAATTATAGGGCTATTCAGATGATCTATTATTTGAATTATTATTATGAAAATGGATGAGTTTTTGCAGTTTGGGCTCTTTGGGAAATTGGCCCATTTCACTTAACTTGTTAATTTTATGTGTGTAGTGTTGTTCTTACTATTCCATTATTATTCTTGCTTTGTATGTGAGGCCTTTTACAATATCCATCGTTTCATTTCTGATGTTGATAATGCATGCCTTCTCTCTTTATTTCTTTGTTAGTCTCACTGGATGTTTGTCAATTTTGTTGATCTTTTTCAAAGAACCAGAGTTTTGTTTTATCGATTTATTCTATTGTTTTCCTATTTTAAAATTCATTGATATTAGCTCTTATCTCTGTTATTGTTTTCCTTTTGCCTGTTTTGAGTTTATTTTGCTATTCTTTTTATAGGTCCTTGAGATAGGAAATCAGATTGTTGATTTGAGACTTGTCCTCACTTTAATGTAACCATTTAGTGCTATAAAATTGCCTCTTAGATCTGCATTAACTATACCCCACCGATTTTGATATGTTGTATTACCATCTTCACTTCATTTCCTTTGGAACTTCCTTTTTGAACCATAGATTATTTAGTTAATTTCCAAATGCTTGGGTATTTTCCTGTTAAGTTTCTGTTATTGATTTCTAGTTTGACACCGTTGTTATCAGATAACACAATCCACATGATTTTAATTCTACTAAATGTGTTTGTTTGTTTTATGACCCAGGATATGGTCTACCATGGCGAAAGCTTTATGGGCCTTGAAAAGAATGTGTATTTTGCTATTATCAGGTAGAGTTTTCTATAAATGTCAGTTAGATTCTGTTTGCTGATGGTGTTTTTAAGTTCTTCTATATCCTTGCTTATTTTCTGTCTAGTCCTTCTATCAACTGTTGAAAGAAAGATGTTAATGTTTCCAGCTACAGTGATGGATTTATCAATTTCTCCTTTCAATTCTATCAATTTTTGTATCATATATTTTGGAGCCCTGTTACTGGATGTATATTCATTAAGGATTTCTATGTCTTCTGGATAAATTGACCCTTTTGTCATTGCATAATATATATCTTTGCTTCTGCTAAAGTTTTTAGCTCTGAAATCTACTTTAACAAATATTAACATAGTTACTTCTGCTTTTTTTTATTATTAAAGTTTTCATGGTATAACTTTTTCCCTCCTTTTACTTTCAGCCTACACACCATTTTATTGGAAGAAAGCTTCTTCTAGACAGCATATAGTTGGGTCATGTTTTTATCTGCTCTGCCAATCTCTCTTTAAACTGGTGCATTTAGTAAATTTAAATTGTGTCAATTTAAATTACATTAAATTTTAAGGTAATTATTGATATATTATAGCTTAAGCCTGCCATTTCATTTTCTCTTTTCTCTTCTTTTTTTTTTGTGTGTGTGTGTATTTGCTTTTTTTCTTGACTTCCTGTGGATTAGTTGTACTTCCTTTTACAATTCCATTTTGATTGATCTACAGTGCTTTCAAGTGTGTGTACTTGTATGACATTTTAGTGGTTGCTCCAGGTGTTGCTTTGTGTACACATAACTCAGTCCACTGGCGTCATTGTTTTAGAGTTTGATGAAGTACAGAAATCTCATCTCCTTTTATGTCACTTATTCTGCCCTGTTTATAATATAATTGTCTTAAATGTTTTCTTTACATACATTTAAAACCATATCAGACAATGTTATAATTTTTGTATTAGTTGTCAAACATAATTTAGAAAACTCAAAAACAGGATACTCTATTGTACTCGTATTTACTCATATTTTTGCTTGTTGTTTTCTTTCTTCCTTCCTATATCCTAATGTTCCTTCTTCTATCATTCCCTTTTCATTTAGAGAATGTCTTTTAATCATTATTTTAGGGTAGGTAGGCTGGTGACAACTTCTCCTAGTTTCTCCTCATCTGAGAATATCAAAATCACATTTTTATTTCTGAAGGTATTTTCTCTGGATATGGAATTCCGGGTTGATAGCTTTTGTGCCTCTGTGTCACTTCCTTCTGACCCCCATGGTTTCTTTCTTTCTTTCTTTTTAAGCTTATTTATTGATATATATTTTTTTACATCCTATGATGTTTCTGTGGAGCAGTTGGGGGGGAGGGGGAGGGGGGGAAAGGAGGAAAGAAATAGTGTGGGAGAAGAAGGAAGGAAGAAGGGTGGGGTTGAGGTCAGTGGCACCCCCCTCATTCCTGCAGGGGCGACCAGGGAGCTTCCAGTGGTGGCTTGGTCATTGCTCAGCTGCGTGCAGATTTTGGGGAGGTGGTGTGGCTGAAGCCTCTCCTGGTTTAGGAGAGCACAGGGCACTTCCTGTGGTGGCTTGGTGGTCAATGCTGGGCTGGCTGTGGGTGTCGGGGGGGGGCACAGCTGAGGTCCTCGGCCCCCCCCACTGCTCCAGTTCGGCAGCCTGGGGTGCTTACTGTGGCAGCTTAGTGGTAGTTGCTGGGCTTGTTGCAGGTGTCGGGGGCTGTGACCAAGGCCTGAGGACCCTCACCCTTGGGACTGGTTGTTGGTGCCAGGAGGCATGGCTGAGGCGCCCAGCCCTCCCCTCTCCCTGGCTTGGTAGACCTGGGAACTTCTGGTCCTTCTAGGTTTTGTAGATATTTTTTGGTGATGTGAGACCTTTGCTAGTTAGTATCAAACTTTGTCTCTTGTTGTGGGTACTTTGTTTTTTCTTTCAGTTCTGTGTTGCATTATTTACTGTTCCTACCATTTTAACTCTGCACTGGAATTAATTTGTTGTCCTTTGCTTACTTCTAAAATGAAGGAACTTCCTGTGGGGACCAGTACTTGAGCTCTGTGGTTGAGCTAAATTGTTGCTTTGCTGCTGATTCCCTGGGGAAGGCTTTTTGTGCAGCTCAGGTTTTAATGGTTGACTTTATAGGTACTTCTGGCTCTCATGCAACCTGGTGCACCTGGGTTGTATAGAAACTCTGGTCTGGGCCTGTCTTTTCAGCAAACTGCACCCCCTGCAGTTCTATAATCCCGACCAGTCTCCACTGAGTGGTCCTGTGCTGATTGGGGAGCAGATCAGCTGTCCTTGCTGTGCCCCAGTGTTCTCCCAGTGGACCTGTCTCCCCTACTGCCTATGTTCCAAACACTTCCCATGGGATGGGCTGTGCACTGGTCCCTTGTGATGACTCACCAGCCTCTGAGCGGCACCTTTTTTTCAGTTGTTGTGGCTCCTCACTTCTATGTGGGTCCATGGGAACCCTATTAGTAGTCTTGATGGCCCGGAATCCACCAAGGCCCTCCTCCCCTGCTGCCTCCAAGCAACTTCATCCAAAGGGTGTAGCTGTGGCTTTGGCCAGCTCCTGCACCATGTGCTCACCAGTGCCAGACTTGAAGCAGCTGGGGTTCAAAATGATTGGAGCGGTCCTTTCTTTCTCTCATTGCAGCTTTTCCCACCTTCATGCACTCCATAGGTCTCTCCTCCTCTTCCCTTGACCTCTAACGGCCTCAGCTTGGCTGTCATTGTTATTTAATAGTTGTAGATTGATTTATGGGAGAGAGTGATGCTGGGGACTGTCTATTCTGACATCTTAACTGGAAGCCACCGACCCCCACGGTCTCTGATGAGAAATCTGCTATCATTTGAACTGTTTTTCCCCTGTAGGTAATGTGTCATTTTTCTCTACCTAATTTCAATAATTTTTCATTGTCTTTATTTTTTCCTTGACACATAATTGCTTACACATAATTGTGGGGTACTGGTTGAATATCAATACCTATGTACATTATGTGATGATCAAATCAGGACAATTAGTATATTCATCATTACAATTCTTAATCATTCTTTGTGATCCTTTACCAATTGTCTTTGTTTTTAGATTATAGAGGTTTGATTATGATGTGTCTTGGCATGGGTTTCTTTGAGCTTATTGTGTTTGAGATTTGATCATTTTCTTGAATCTGTAGGTTTATAACTTTCATAATATTGGGAAATTTTTAGTCATTATTCCTTTGAATATTTGCTCATACCCATATTCTTTCTCCTCTTCTGGAAGCTTATTGACCTGAATATTAAACCTTTCATTATTGTCCACAGGTCCCTGAAGCTCTGTTAATTTCTTTTCAGTTTATTTTCTCTCTCTTGTTAAGACTGAGTAATTTTAATGCTAACTTCAAGTTCATTGCTTCATTCCTCTTTCATCTCCATTTTTTTATTGAGCCCATGTAGTAACTTCATTTCAATTATTGTATTTTTCAATTCTACAATTTCTATTTAGTTCTTCTTTATATCTTATATTTCTTTCTAGGACTTTCTTTTTTCTCATTTGTTTCAAGCATGGTCATAATTGCTCATTGAAGAACTTTTTATGATGTCTATTTTTAATCCCTTTTCAGATAATTGCAATGTCTGCTTCTTCTTAGTGTTGTCATACATTAATGGTGTTTTCTCATTCAAGTTGAGATTTTCCTGGTTCTTGGTATGCTGAATGACTTTTAGACGTTCTGTATATCATATTATGGGACTTTGAGTCTTCTTTAA
The DNA here is from genome assembly GCF_000696425.1 of Galeopterus variegatus. NCBI lineage: Eukaryota > Metazoa > Chordata > Mammalia > Dermoptera > Cynocephalidae > Galeopterus > Galeopterus variegatus. The sequence goes on along the minus strand of NW_007726560.1, from coordinate 301,450 downwards.
ATCTCCTGTTTCGGCAGGTCTCCACTGACACCATATAGGTAAGGGAAGAGGGGCAGACTCATTACTGCCAGGTGGGTATAGAAGTCCAGGCTCCCCATTCAGCCTTCAACTGCACTGTGGAGAAAGTGAGGCATGCCTCATTACTGCTGGGCAAATGTGGACATCCAGGCACCCTATGTGGTTACTACTGACATGATGGGGATTGGTATGGAGAGGGGTTCCTCATTACCTCTGAAAGTGCTGAAAATCTAGTTTCTCCACTTGGTATCCTTAAATACCACCCAGTGGGAAGGGGGAGGGGCATCTCATTACCAAAGGATGAGGGCAGAAATCTAGGCTTTCCACTTGGCCTTTGCTGATGGGGACAAGTGGGTATGCTGTGATTTTATTTTTTTTTCCTGTGATGTGTGAGGGTAGCTATTGTAAAAAAGGTTTTTTAAATTTTTTTTTTTTTCTGGCTAGGCTGATCCTTTCTTGGACCTTTGGATTAAAACAAGGTTTTCTTGGAACCTTTTAATGTTTTTCTGGCTGTGCGTGTGTGTGTTTCTGGGTTCCAGGCTTCTCCAGCACCCAGTCCAGGATACATGGGAGGCAAAAAGAGAACCCAGGTAACTCACCATTCTGTCATTCCTCAAGTCCTGAAGTCCTCAGCTAGTTTATAACCTTCTTTCCAGATTTCAGAGTCTTCATACACACACACACACACACACACACACACAGATACACACACACACGTCTCCAGGGATTTTATCTATATTTAGCAAGCAGAATAAGGAGAAACGTGTTTATGCCATATTGTCCAGAATCAGAAGTCTCCCTTTATTACTTTTTTAAAAATATGGCTACTAGACAATTTAAAATCACATCTGTTACTCACATAGTATTTCTATTGGATTGAGCCATGTGTAGATCTTAGCTTTGTCACTTGCAAATAAGAGGATTAGAAGAGATGCTCTCCAAAGTCAATCCTGTACACCTCTAAAATCCCATGATTCTAAGGATTGTTGTTTGGATTATTTATATAATGCAAGTGATGTAGATAATACTGTTGCTCTTTCTACTTGCCTACATCATAGCTACCAGAAATGGGGTAGTTTTGGAAAGTCCTTCAAATGTCTAAAAATAGAGGCAAGAGATAATTGAAGGTTACTACTATTTTAAAAATGAATGCCAATATGTTAAAATTTCCATAGAAAGTAGTTGGTAAATAAGAATTCCTCCAAAGGAGTGAATTGCAGGTGCTAATCAGCTTACACTATTTTTTACTCTTTGTGCTGAAAGGAGAATTAATTACCTCAGTAGCCTCATTTCCTCATACCCCTAAATAATGCATATTCCCACTCTATGGAGAATAAACTAAATTTGATAGAAAAAGGTTTAATGCACAGCTAAAAATAGCACTGTAATCTCCTTGAAAGAACTCTCAGCACTCCCCTCCCTCCTTTTAGACAGACTTTCCTTTTCTGAAACTGCTAATGAATGGCTCTTGTATCCTTGTGATTCTCTCCCTCATCCTACATCCTTCCACATATTTTTAAAGACTATTAAAGTTCATTTTCTTTTTCTTTTTTTTAAAGATGACTGGTAAGGGGATCTTAACCCTTGACTTGGTGTTGTCAGCACCACGCTCAGCCAGTGAGCGAACTGGCCATCCCTATATGGGATCCGAACCCGGGACCTTGGTGTTATCAGCACCACACTCTCCCGAGTGAGCCACGGGCCGGCCCTAAAGTTCATTTTCTTCCAACATTCATAAGGAATTTTTCTGAAATCCATTGTATCCTTAATGGAACAATTCCAATAATCTGCCCATGAAATCTTGGTTTCCTAGAAGCCTTGTTTAAAAATGAAGACAATGCCTTTGAGCTTTAGGTACAAGATGTAAAGTTATCGCCCCATCACTGCAAAGTTCCCCAGTGGTCCAGCTGTCTCTCATCCCAGTTGCTTCCCTTGCAATATAATATGTATTTCTCCAACACTCCACAAAAAGGGCCTTCTTGAAAGTCATTGATGATTTCCTTTTCCCAGATTCGGTAGTCTATTTACCTCATGTCCTTTTGAAGTATTTTACACTGTTTACTAAGCCTCCTCAACAAGTTCTCTTGCCTTATTTCCTATTATAGTGATGCTCTCTTCTGACTCTCTTTAATCTTTCTTGTTTCTTGACCTGCCTTCTTGTTGCCCTCTTTTCATTATCTAGTCATATGAATTCTCTGGTTCTTTAAGACATTCTTAAACCTGTCCTTTATTTCTCTCTATTTCTTGGAAATATTAATTCTCCCAGTTTCAACTAGAACTACTATGCTGATTATCTTCAAATCTCTCTTCCTGTCTTCTCATCTGAACAACAGACCCAAATCTCTGGGCTTATTTAGCATTTCCACTTTTATGTCCCCACAAGTATGTCCCCACAATACCACAAACTGGACATGACTGAAACCAAACTCCTCTTCTTAGCTATAATTGGCTTCCCCTCCAACTTCCCTGTCAAACGGCTCCACGATTCTCTGCTTCAACGAGTCTCCAACATGGAAGACTGAGTCATCTTTAATTAAACATTCTTTTCCTCTCATGTCTAGAATAAGGCACCAAATCAACCTTGTTTTTTTCCTACAAACTAGACTATGGTGGAGGAGAAAAAGTCTTCAAGCTAATCAAACCTGTGTTTAAATTTAGTTAAGTTACTGACTATAACTTTGCATGAACTTCGATATATTATGTAACACTTCTGAGCTTCAGTGTTTTCACATGAAAAGGGAGGAAATTACCTACTATGGCCTTGTCGTGATGATAAAATAAGATAATACATTAAAAACTTTTGGAATATAGTAGGACTAAAAAATGTTAGAAGTTTCTCAGACCCCTTCCCTTTCCAGCTGTTTCTTTCTCTGAATTCCCACTGCTACACTCTGTTCAAGTCCCTCAGTCCGATGTACACAAAATATCAAAATCAAACTCCATTCATTACCCCACTTCCCTGCACTCTACTTTCTCCATATGGACCTGCTTCCCTAATTAATGTCATATGACTCCTTTATCCAAAGTTTGCTACTTTTTTCATCATACTAATTTGACGCTTCCTTTGTCTTTAAGGTTCCTGAATGTTCCCTTCCTCTTCCTCTTCCCCTGACCCAAATCATCCTTCTCCATTTCCCCTTTCTCCTTAACCTGAATCTTCCATCCTAGACCTCCAGGCTTTTCTGAACTTTTCCCCAAGGCCACATTGGTTATTTTCCATGGAAAGTTTAACATCCTTCTATCCTTAATCTCATACCTCCTCTAGTGACAGATCAGACCTACCTCCCTTATAGTCCTTTACCTCAAATTTCCATCCACCCAGACCTCCCTCCAGCCTGTAACCATAAGTAACACCTCATAGCAACCTGACTTGTGTTTGCTAATTGTCTTAGTTTGTTCGAGATGCTATAAGAAAACACCACAGACTAGGTTGCTTATAAACAACAGAAATGTATTTCTCACAGCTCTGGAGTCTGGGAAGTCCAAGATCAAATCACCGGCAGATTCAGTGTTTGGTGAGGGCCTGCTTCTTGGTTCACAGCAGTCTTTTCACTGTAACCTCACATGGCAGAAAGGGCAAGGCGTCTCTCTTGAGCCTCTTTTATAAGGGCACTAATCCCATTCAGGAGGGCTCTTCCCCCATGACCTAATCACCTCCCAAAGGCCTCATCTCCTCATACCATCATCTTGGAGGTTAGGATTTCAACATATGAAATATGGGGGGACACAAACATTCAGACCATACCAATGTTCTAGATCAATGCTTATAAGTAGGTTTCACATTTCAGTAACATTTCAAAGCCTAAACTTGCCACTGGCGCTAGTTTTACATTCTTTCTTGCCCTAGGAAAAATCTTTTAAAATTGTTTGTTATCTTCATTTCATTTTTAAAAAGATATTTTACAAAAATTAGAAGGGCATAATGTTAAAATAAAAATTTTAAATTGAATGAATTTAGATTTGTGGAAAAAAAAAATATTATCCTTATTTTTTCATTTTGATGTAGACCAAAGGAAACTTTACCTTGGACAGGCATTTGATAACCTCCATAATAGTTTCTCAACACCTTTGATTCCTTTAACATGAATAATTGACACTGGGATAGTTCCTACTATGAACCAACTAGTGTATCTTTATATGTGACTCTGTGCATGTATGGGATAGGTATAAGCGTGCTATTCTACAGATAGCAAAACTAAGGCATAAGAAGTTTGGAACTTGTTCAAGGACTCAGAGAATAACTGGTGGAAGTGAGGCTTGAACCCAGTTATTTAGGCTTCAGTGTTCTTGACTGCTACCACACATTTCTGCCACTCCTTTCAACTCAATGGTATGAGTATGGTTCTATCCACAAAATAAACACACCAATATGTGCAATGATTATGGCAGCTTTTGCCATAATATATCACATCTTCTGAACAGAATAATGGCCAGATATCTGAGGAGTCTTCAAAAGGTTCACGAAAAGATTCATATTATCTTTTATATTTTAATTCTATTTTTCCATGAACTTCTTGAAGTACATTCATTTATCATCCCAAGAAGACTATAAAGGGTATTCATAAATTGTAAATTGCTGTATGGATGCAAAGTCAACTATAATTATTATAATTAGCAACACCAACAGGAATTCCAAAAGTCAAGTTTGCCTTAGATCATTAAAGAAAGCTTATTAAATAAAACACAATTTCTGGTCCGGCCCGGTGGCGCACTCGGTACAGTGCAGTGCTTGGGAGCGTGGCGGCACTCCCACCGAGGGTTCAGATCCCATATAGAGACCAGTCCGCTCACTGGTTGAGCGCAGTGCGGGCGCGACACCGAGGGTTGCAATCCCATTGCCAGTCACGAAAAAAGACAAAAAGGGGGAAAAAAAAAACACTATTTCTAAGGGAATCCCATCTACAACAATATTTTAGGCCAGCAGCATTAAGTAATTTATAGGAGGTTTTGTGGAAATTAGAGTTATTGAAAATTAGTCCAATACAGTGCCTGCAGTATTTTACTCCCTTGCTGTTGCCTATAAGGTCATAGGGACCAACCTAAGCAAAGTGTTGGGTTGTCTTAAACACATTCTTGTCATTCCTTACATCACCTTTCTTCTTACCTTGAGACAAACTTTACCTAACCTTTACCAGAAACTCAATCCCTTCCTTTTTTGCTTCCCTCTGCCCAACAAGAACCTCTTAGCCAGCTACTTCACTCTATGAGTAAGAAAAAAAGTTTGTGTTTCTTCTACAAGAAAAGGCTGAAAAGAAGAGCCAGTATATGGAAAAAGGTAAGTTGAGATAAAACAATGGTTCTTAATCCAAAGTACCCAGAGGTACTTTGCTACCAAAAAGCCCTTTGATAATATCTGAAGGCAGCAATGGTTGTTACAACTTTGGGTGGGGGGTGAGGAGCTACTGGCATCTAGTAGGTAGAGGTTGAGAAACACCCTACAACCTACAGACAGTCCCACAGAACAAAGAATCATCTGGCCCAAAATAACAGTGCTGAGATGGAGAATCCCTGAGAGACCATAAGCAAAACAAAACAACCAATTGCATAGCAACCAAGGAGGGACTCCAGAGGGGAAAAAAAAGAGGGTTTCTAAGCTGTATTTTATGGACTGTACAGAATAAAGCCCTACAAATTTCCTATCTTTGGTATAGTTGTATCAGCGGTCCTTCACCAGAGACAATTTTGTCAATGTTTAGAGACAGATTTGGTTGTCACAACTGGGGGTGGTGGTGGTGGCACTGGCATCTCCTGGCTACCACTAAACACCCCACAGTGCATAGGAGAGGCCCCCCCACAACAAAGAATTACCTGGCCCAAATATCAGTAGTGCCGTGGTTGAGAAACCCTGCAATAAATTAAGCAAAAAGAAAGAAAGAAAAGCAAACCAAACCTTGTTGCAGGGAAACTGTATTAGTCTGTTTCTGTTGCTTATAGCAAAATATATGGAACTGGGTATTTTATAAAGAAAACGAAAATTATTGCTGACAGTTTCTGAGGCTGGGAAGTCCAAAGCCCAAGGAACATATCTGGTGGTGGTGACAATGACCCCTCACATTGCAAGATGGTGGAAGCAGAGAGAGCAGAGAGACTAACTTCCTCATTCACTCTTCTTTGAAAGCCCTCGAAACCACGCCCCTGACCACCATTTTTAATCCATTCACTATGGCATGGCCCTGCATTCTAATCACCTCTTCATTGCCCAACCTTTCAATTACCATAATAAGATTTCTCACCATCTTAACACTGTCACAGGGGTGAGAGGATTCAAGGTTTGGGGGGACACTTGATCCAAGGCACTTCAAAGAAGAAAAGAAAAACAGATTATATATTTGTTGTGCACTGTGCAATATAAACCTCCCAGTCAACCTTCCTATCTTTGTTGTAATCCATATTTCTCAACTTGAGTTGATTTTTTCGCCAGTATGACATTGGCAATGTCTGGAGACCGTTATAGTTGTCCCTATGAGAGAGCAGGATTTCTACTAGCATCTAGAGGGTAGAAGTCAGTGATAAACACCCTACAATGCACAGGACAGCATCCTATGACAACTGATTTTTCAGCTGAATTGTATGGTGTTGAGGTCAAGAAACTGGTTCGCTTTGTTTTTTATTTGGGTTTTTTGGATTTTATTTTATCAATATACAGTGTAGATGATTTTCGTGCCCCTTTACCAATTTCTCCCTCCCCCCTCCCTCTCCCACCTCCCAAATATCAACATCATATCTCTTCACTTGTCTTAACAAGTTCAAGGAATTATGATTTTTGTGTCTTCTTCCCTGCCCCACCACTTTTTTGTGTATTTATTTATTTATTTTTAGCTCCCACAAATAAGTGAGAACATGTAATATTTCTCTTTTTATGCCTGACTTATTTCACTTAATATAATTTTTTCTAAGTCCATCCATGTTGTTGTGAATGGTAGTATTTCATTCTTTTTTTTTTTTTTTTCCTTTTTGTCTCTTTTCGTGTCTGGCAACAGATCGCAACCCTCAGTTTCGCGCCCGTACCGGACCGGGACCGGCAACGGGATCACAACCCTCGGTGTTGCACCTGCACCTCGCTCAGCCAGTGAGCGGGAACCGGTCTATGTGGGATCCGAACCCTCGGCAGAAGCGCCGCCGCGCTCTCAAGCGGTGCACTGTAACAGCGCGCCACCGGGCCGGCCCGTATTTCATTCTTTTTTATAGCAGAGTAGTATTCCACTGTGTGGATATACCACGGTTTCCTTATCCACTCATCTGATGATGGATATTTGGGATGGTTCCAGTTCTTGGCTATTGTAAATAGTGCTGCAATAAACAATGGAGTACAGGTATCCCTTCAGCATGATGATTTCCATTCCTCTGTGTATATTCCCAGCCGTCGAATAGATGGATCATATGGTAGATCTACGTGTAATTGGTGAGGAACCTCCAAACCATTTTGCAGTCCCACCAACAGTGTAGGGGGGTTCCTTTTTCTCTGCAACTTCACCAGCATTTATCATTCTCAGTCTTTTGGATATTAGCCATCCCAACTGGAGTGAGATGGTATCTCAGTGTGGTTTTGATTTGCATTTCCCAGATGCTGAGTAATGTTGAGCATTTTTCATGTGTCTGTTGGCCATTCATACATTTTCCTTTGAGAAATGCCTACTCAGCTCCTTTGCCCATTTTTTAATTGTGTTATTTGTTTTTTTGCTGTAAAGTTGTTTGAGTGGTATTCATGAAGTCTACACCCAATCCTACTTCCTGGAGTGTTTCCCCTATGTTTTCTTTAAGGAGTTTTATTTTTTCAGGGTGCATATTTAATTCTTTAATCCATTTTGAGTTGATTTTGTATATGGTGAGAGGAATGGTGCTGGGAAAACTGGATATCCATATGCAGGAGAATGAAACTGGTTTACTTTGACCAATAGTTCTTGTGTGAGCAAATTGTTTTTCAGAAACTCAAAGAAATACTGAGTTCTGCATCCAAATTGGAAGGTATTGAAAGCAAGGCACTGAACATGCACTGGCAGAGGAGTGAAAGTATGAAGATTCAGTTGACCTCAGAGTTCTTCCTATAAGTTTCTTAGCATACTGACTCACATTCAGTAGGTATTCAACAAATGTTAGATTCCTTTCACCCTCACTCTCCCATCACCCATTATATACTGCATGTTCAGTATTCTGGGTGCTGCTCAGGCTATTTGCCCTGGTCTCAAGTGCCCCTTTTCTTTCCTCTCTGCCAAGCCAAATCACATTCATCATTGTAGGTCCAGCCAAAGTGCCCCATTTTCCCTAAGTTCCTGTCTGCTCTCCTTCATTTCAAAATTTCTGTAGTTCTCCTTATCTAACAATAATGTTGACATTTATACTATACTAGTTTGCATTCCAAGAGACAACTTTGAAAACTTCAAATGGATTAGGAGAAAGTTCACTATAAGGTATTTAAAAACATTATAAAAAGTACAATACTTAAAACATTTTTATCCCATGTGATTGACAAACTGTGAGAGAGAACTTTCCACAGATAAATTTGTGTAAGAATAAGGTATGCAATAAAGGTGAAATTTTAAATCATTAAAGAAAGGAAAGTCTATTCTAAACCAAATAAATAAGATAAATAAATGAAAATTACATGATACATACCAGAACAATTGATTAATAAAAATCTCCTACTATTAAAAAATAATCCACACTAGATTCTAGCTCTTTATAAAAGAGAAAAGAACTTCATGCTTATGTAGGAAAATAATTTCTGGTATCAAAGGGGAAAATAATTTTTAAACATAAAAAGAACCACAGAAAATTAAAGGTAAATATTAATAGGTTTGACAACATAAAAATGAAAATCTTCTCAATGTCAAAATTACCATCAAAGACACAGGAATCACCAGAAAAAATAATTTTAAATATATAACACAATCATAGTTATTTATATTTAACATACAGAGCTTTTTACAAAGAAAAAATAAAAGATGAATCCCTAAATAGAAATATGGACAGAAACATAACAGGCAATTCACCAGACAAGTGAACATTAATCATGTTAAAATGTGCTTGATGGGAGCTTCCACTCAGACGGTGGAGTAGATTGTTCCTAGCGTCTCTCCCACAAATCAAACAGTTTGCAACTATTAAAAAGCAAAAACAGTAGGCCCGAGAGTCATTCCAGAAGAGGCAAGAGTTGCATGCTGCAGGACCCAACCCCAAGCCAGTGCCCACCACCCAGAGAGGCTTGAGAGCTGCTGGTCCCAAACACACTGAGTCACTCACACCAGAACAGGCAGGCACCATGGCACCCCAGCCCAGACCAGTCCACAATGCCCAAACAGGCCTGAGAGCTGCCAGGCAAAAATACTCTGAACCAGCCATGCCAGAACAGACAGGTGCCATGGGACCCCCAGCCCATGCTAGTCCCCTCTGCCCAGAATTGGCAGTCCCCTCAGGATCCACACCAGACATCAGTGTTGAATGAATGGACTGTGATACACCCTGCTGCAATGACTAAACACCAAAAAAAAGATAGCAGCAATATGAAAAATCAAGAAAGTACATCACCACCAAAGGAAAGTAATAACGCTCAAGCTCTAGATCCTATAGAACAGGAAGACCTTGAAATGACTGACAACAGATTTCAAGCAACAATTCTAAAGAAACTAAATGAGATACAAAAAAACTCAGGCGACATAATGAAATGAGAAAAAGTATACAGGACCTAAAAGAAGAAATGTACAAAGAAATCAATGCCCTGAAAAAAATGTAGCAGAGTTTGTGGAGCTGAAGTATTCCTTCAGTGAAATAAGCACAGCAGAGTTTAACCAGCAGGCTAGAACAAGCAGAAGAGAGAATTTCTGGCCTTGAAGACAGGCTGTTCAAAATAAAAGACAGACAAAAATAAAGAAAAATAATTTAAATATTGGAGAAAATCTAAGAACGATAACAGACAACCTTAAGTACTCAAATATCAGAATCACTGGTATTACAGATGAGGAAGAACAAGGAAATGGCATTGAAAACATATTCAATGAAATAATAGCAGAAAATTTGCCAGGTATAAGGAAAGACACAGATCTTCAGATTCAGGAGGCTCAAAGATCCCCAGACATATTCAATCCAAAAAGGCCCTCTCCAAGACATGTTATAGTCAAACTGGCAAACTCAAAGATAAAGAGAGAGTCTTAAAAGCTGCAAGAGAGAAGTGGCAAGTCACCTATAAGGGATTCCCAATCAGACTAATTACAGACCTTTTGTCAGAAACCATAAAAGCCAGAAGAGAATGGGATGATATACTCAAAATACTAAAAGACAAAAATTGCCAGCCAAGAATACTTTACCCAGCAAGGCTACCTTTCCAAAATGAAGGACAAATAGTATATTTCTCAGACAAACAAAATCTGCAGGAGTTCACTACCACATGACCAGCCTTACAAAAATTTCTGAAGGGAGTACTGAGTTTGGTACCTGAAAATCAACCATCACTGCCATGAATACTCAATAAAGAACAAATCATACCAGGAAAATAAAAATGCTAACAATAAAGAGAAAAAAAGGTTATTTACTATCCTAAGAAACCAACAAACACAGAAGACAGTGAATCAGAAAGAAAGGAAAAAAAGATACTTAAGACATCCAAACAAAAAACAGTAAAATGTTAGGAGTAAATCAACACTCTTAATGTAAAAGGATTAAATTCCCCACTCAAAAGACACAAACTGACTGACTGGATTAAAAAGATTGACCCCAAATTATGTTGCCTTCAAGAGACTTACCTCACCTGTAGAGACATACATAGACTGAGAGTGAAAGGATGGAAAAAGATTAATCATGCAAATAGAAATGAAAAATGAGCTGGAGTAGCTATCCTTATATAAGATAAAATAGACTTTAAAGCAAAAACCATAAAAAGAGATAAAGAAGGCCACTATATAATGATAAAAGGATCAATCCATCAAGAAGAAATAACAATCATAAATATATATGCATCCAACATCAGAGCAGCCAGATTTATGAAGTAAACACTATTAGACCTGAAGAAAGAGATAGACACTGATACCATAATAGCAGGGGACCTGAACACTCCACTCTCAACACTGGACAGATCATCTAGGAAAAGAATAAACAGAGAAACACAAGATGTAAACAACACTTTAGACCAATTGGATTTGGCAGATATCTACAGAACATTCCATTTCACAAACTCAGGATGTTCATTCTTCTCATCAGCTCATGGAACATTCTCCAGGATAGACCAATGTAAAGTCAGAAATCAAGTCTCAAAAAATTTTTTAAAAATGGAATTTTCCATGTACTTTTTCAGATCACAATGGATTAAAATTAGAAATCAATAACAAACAAATCTCTGGAAACTATACAAACACATGGAAATTAAACAACATTCTACTTAATGACATATGGGTCCAAGAAGAAATTAAACAGAAAATCAAAAAAATTCTTTAAACTAATGAACATAATGACACATCATACCAAAACCTGTGGGATACTGCAAAAGCAGTATGAAGGGGGAAATTTATCACATTAAATCCTTACTTCAGAAAAATGGAAAGATGGCAAATAAACAACCTAGCATTAAATGCTTAATACAGAAGAATGGAAAGATGGCAAGTAAACAACATAACATTTCACCTTAAAGAACTAGAAAAACAAGAAATATTCAAACCCAAATTTAGTAGACGGAAAGAAATAATTTAGATCAGAGCAGAAGTAAATGAAATAGAAACCCAAAAAACAAAAAAAAAGATCAATGAAACAAAATGTTGGTTTTTTGAAACGATAACTATAATTGACAAACCTTTAGCAAGGCTAACTAAAAAGAGAAGAGAGGAGACCCAAATAACAAAAATTAAAAATGAAAAAGGTGATATTACAACTGATACGTCAGAAATACAAGGAATCATTAGGGGTTACTATAAACAAACATATGACAACAATTTTGAAAATCTGAAGGAAATGCATAAATTTCTGCACACAAACTACCAAAACTGAGCAAAGAAGATATAGAAATTCTGAACAGACCAATAACAATAAAAGTGATTGAAGCTGTTATCAGAAGGCTCCCAAGAAAGAAAAGCCTAGGACTGGACAGATTCACTGCAGAGTTCTACCAAAGCTTCAAAGAGGAATTGATGCCAATTCTGTACAAACTATTCCAAAAGATTAAAACAAAGTTCATTCTCCCAATTCATTCTATGGAGCAAACATCACCTTGATACCAAAACCAGACAAAGATACATCAAAAATACAAAACTACAGGCCAATATCCAGGATGAATATAGATGCAAAACTCTGATAAAATACTAGCTAAAAGCATACAGCAACACATACACAAAATTATCCACCGTGAGTGGATAATTAATCCCAGGATTCATCCCAGGGAAGAAAAGTTGGTTCAACATATGCAAATCAATAAATGTGATACACCACACCAATAAAAGCAAAGACAAAAACCATATTATCATCTCTACAGGTGCTGAAAAAGCATTTGACAAAATTCAACATAAGTCCATGATAAAGACTCTCTACAATTTAGGTATAGATGGAAAGTATCTCAACATAATTAAGGCCATATATGTAAGCCCACTGCTGATATCATCCTGAACAGGGAAAAGCCCACTCTCACCACTCCTATTCAATTAATTGTTGGAAGTATTAGCCAGAGCAATCAGAGAACAGAAGGAAATAAAGGGCATCTAGATTGGAAAAGATGAGGTCGAACTTTCCCTCTTTGCAGATGATAAGATCCTATGTATTGAACAGCCTAAAGCCTCTAAAAAAAAAAAATCTTACACTTGATAAATGATTTCTGTAAAGTTATAGGATATAAAATCAACACACAAAAATCAGTAGCATTTCTATACTCCAACAGTGAACATGCATAAAAAGAAATCAAGAAAGCCAGCCCATTTACAATAGCCACCAAAAAAATGAAATACTTAGGAAGAAAGTTAACCAAGGACATGAAAAATCTCTATAAAAAGAACTACAAAACACTTTTAAGAGAAACTGAAGGACACACAAGAAGATGGAAAGATACCCCTTGCTCTTGGATCTGAAGAATTAACATTGTGAAAATGTCCATATTGCCCAAAGTGATCTACAGATTCAATGCAGTCCCCATCTAAATTCCAATGACATTTTTCTCGGAAATGGAAAAAAAAAATATCCAGATATTTATATGGAATAACAAAAGACCACACATAGCCTAAGCAATCCTGAGCAAAGAAAATAAAGCTGGAGGCAGAACACTACCTGACTATACACTATATTACAAAGCAATAATAACCCAAACAGCATGGTACTTGCATAAAAACAGATACATGGATCAATGGAATACAATAGAGAATGCAGAAATCAACCAGCACACCTACAGCCATCTGTACCCATCTTTGACAAAGGCAACAAGTCTACACACTGGGGAAGAGACTGCCTCTTCAGCAAATGGTGCTGAGAAAACTGGATATTCATATGTAGGAGAATGAAACTAGACCTTTTCTTCTCACTATATACAAAAAACAACTCAAAATGGATTAAAGAATTAAATATCCATCCTGAAACAATAAAACTCCTTAAAGAAAACATAGGGGAAACACTCCAGGAAGTAGGAGTGGGTACAGACTTCATGAATATGACCCCAAAAGCACAGGCAACCAAAGGAAAAATAAACAAATGGGATTATATCAAACTGAAAAGCTTCTGCACAGCAAAAGAAACAATTAACAGAGCAAAAAGGCAACCAACAGAGTGGGAGAAAATATTTGCAAAATCTACACCTGACAAAGGATTAATATCCAGAATATACAAGGAACTCAAACAACTTTACAGCAAAAAAACAAGTAATCCAATTAAAAAATGGGCAAAAGAGCTAAATAGAC
>NW_007726560.1:280497-286943 GCF_000696425.1 Galeopterus variegatus | reverse complement strand
GACAGAGTGAAAAGACAACCAACAGAGTGAGAAAAAAATATTTGCAAAATATACATCTGACAAAGGATTAATATCCAGAATATACAAGGAACTCAAACAACTTAACAGCAAAAAAAAAAGTACCCTAATTAAAAATGGGCAAAGAAGCTGAATAGGCATTTCTCAAAAGAAGATAAAGAATGGCCAACAGACACATGAAAAAATGCTCAACATTACTCAGCATCATTTGCAAATCAAAATCACACTGAGATACCATCTCACTCCAGTTAGGATGACTAATATCTAAAAGACTGTGAATGATAAATGCTGGGAAAGATGTGGAGGAAAAGGAACTCTTATACACTGTTAGTGGGACTGCAAAATGGTGTAGCCTTTATGGAAAATGGTATGGAGGTTTTGCAAACAATTACAGATAGATCTACCATATGACCTAGCTATTCCACTGCTGGGAATGTACCCAGAGGAACGGAAATCATCATGCTGAAGGGATACCTGTACTCCAATGTTTATTGCAGCACTCTTTTCAATAGCTGAGAGTTGGATCCAGCCCAAATGTCCATCATCAGATGAGTGGATACAGAAATTGTGGTATATCTACACAATGGAATACTACTCTGCTATAAAAAAGAATGAAATACTACCATTCGCAGCAACATGGATGGACTTAGAGAAAAGTATATTAAGTGAAACAAGTCAAGAACAGAAATAGAAATGCCACATGTTCTCACTTATTTGTGGGAGATAAAAATAAAGAAAAAAACATACAAAATATAAAGGGTGTTGGGGGGAGAAGACACAACAATCACAACAATTTCTTGAACTTGTTAAGACAAGTGAACAGATATGATGTAGTTGGGGGGGAGGAGAGAGAGGGAGGGGAAAAGAGGAATGGGTAAAGGGATACAAAAATCAACTACAATGTATATTGAGAAGTTAAAATTTTTAAAAAGTGCTTTAATTATTTATAATCAAAGGAATAAAAATTAAACCAATGACATAATTTTTCTCTAGAAAATTAGGCTGAGTTTAGAAAAAAAAAAAACCCTGAAAATACCTAATGCTATTAAAGATGCAAGGAAATAAACACTGATAAATTACAATCTGGTATAATTATATTCCCTAGAGAGATTGAGATTATGTATAAAATCTGTATATCTTTAATAGACTTCGACCCAGTAATATTACTTCTAGACATTTACCCTAATAAGATAATCGCATATATACCAATATTTATATACAAGGCGTAAAGCATTCATTTAAATAATTGGGGTTTTTTGGAAAAAAAAAAAAAAAAAAAAACCCGAGGTCCAACAACAGGGCACTATTTAAATAAATTGCAGCATATCAATTCCTGATTTGGAAGAATAAAAATACTGTTCTTAAAGAATGTTTAAAGAACAGTGACCTGCGTGGCACTTGGGCTCTGTCTTAAGCCCAGGAGGGAAATGCCCACAGCTGCAGCAGCCACCACTGAGGTGAGCGGAGACCAGCATGGCACGAGGGCTCCGTCTTAGGCCACAAAGGGAAGCACCCACAGCCGCAGCAGCCACCAAGTTGAGCTGACACCTGTGTGGCATTGGGGCTCAATCTTAGGCCTGAAAGGGAAGCACCCACAGCCACAGCAGCCTCTGAGCTGAGCCAAGACCTGCAAGGCACCAAGGTTCAGTCTTAGGCCCTGGAGGGAAGCACCCATAGGCCCAGCAGGTGCGGACGTGAGCTGAGACTCATGTGGTACTGGAGGCTCTGTCTATGGCCACAGATTCCGTAACAGGAGCCAAGATGATGTAATATAGTTACTGCCACACCTATTGTCACCACAAGGATATTTCACCACCACAGTAGCAGTCAGGGTGACTCTATAGGCAACCTGCTGCTCACTCGACTACACTGATATAAGAAGAGTCATGAGTAGAGACTGCAAATAGATGAAGAAATCTATATTCTCATAGCTAACCCCAGAGTAATAAAAGAAACAAGTTCTCTACCAGATGACCAAACATTAATGAAAAAATACTACAACTACAAACAAATAAGAAGAAATAACACCAGCGAAGGAATACAGCAATGGTCAAATTTCAGACCCCATAGAACAGGGAATCCTCAAAATGTCTGAAAAGGAATTCTGAGCAATGATCTTAAGAAAACTCTAAGAGGTGAAAGAAGACTCAATTAGAGAACACAATGAAATAAGAAAAAATATCCAGAATATGAAGGAGGAAATTTACAAAAAGATTAATACCTTAAAAGGAAGTGTAGCAGAACTCCTAAAAATGAAAGATTTATTCACTGAAATAAAAAAAAATAAAGGAACAGAGACCTTGAGCAGCAGGCTAAAGCAAGCAGAAGAAAGAATTTCAGATAGTCTTTTTGAAATAAACCAAGCAGATAAAAGGAAAAAAAGAATTAAAAGTATGAAGAAAATCTAAGAGAGATAGCAGACAACCTCAAGTGCTCTAACATCCGAATTGTGGGGATTCCAGAAGGGGAGGAGAAAGGAAAAAGTATTGAAAACTTATTCAAGGAAATAATAACAAAAAACTTCGCAGGGGTAGGGAGAGATGCAGACCTTCAGATCCTGAAAGGTCAAAGGTCCCCAAACAGATTTAATCCAAAAAGATCCTCTACAGAACACATTATAGCCAAATTTGCAAAGCTCAAAGACAAAGAGAGAATTCTAAAAGCAGCAGGAGAAAAATGCCAAGTCACCTATAACGGAAACTCCACCAGACTAACAGCAGACTTCTGGACTGAAACCCTACAGGCCAGAAGAAACTGGAATGATATATTCGAAATACTAAAAGAAATAAGTTGTCAGCCAAGAGTTCTTTACCTAGCAAGGCTCTCCTTCAGAAATCAGGAAGAAATAGTGTATTTCCCAGACAAATAAAAATTGTGGGAGTTCACCACCACATGATCAGCCTTGCGAGAAATTCTCAAGAGAGTACTGCATCAGGAATCTGAAGAATGATGATCACTATAATGAATACACAAGAAAGAGCAAAACCCACTGTTAAAATTAAAATGCCAGTGGAGAGAGAAAGAAGGTAAATCATGCCACCTCAAATTTCCACCTAACATTGAAGAAGAGAAATAAAAGGGGAAGTAATGATCAAATGATATTTAAATCATCTAAACAACAAGCAATTAAATAACAGTAATTAAGTAATACCTGTCATAACTAATCTCAATGTAAATGGATTAAACTCCCCATCAAAAGACACTGACAGATTGAACTAAAAAGCTAGACCCAAGTATATGCAGTCTTCAGGAGACCCACCTCACCTGTAGACACACACAGCCTAAAAGTGAAGGGATAGAAAAAGATATACCATGCAAATGGAAAGCAAAATTGAGCAGGAGTACCTATTCTTATATCAGAGAAATTAATTTCAAACAAAAAGCATGAAAGAGACAAAAGAGGACACTATATAATGAAAAAAGGATCTATCCAGCTAGAAGACAAAACAATCATAAATATGTATGCACCCAATACTGGAGCACCCAGATATATAAAGCAAAAACTCTTAGACTTAAAGAAAGAAATAGGGCCCAATATGTTAATAGTGGGTGACCTGCACACCCCTCTCTCAGTACGGGACAGATCTTCCAGGCAACAAATCAACAAAGAGACACAGGATTTAAACTACACCTTAGACCAACTGGACCTGGAAGATATATACAAAACATTCACCCAACAGCTAAAGAATATACTTTCTTCTTAAAAGCACATGGAACATTCTGCAGGATAGACCACACGTTAGGTCACAAATCTAGTCTCAGCAAATTTTTAAAACTGAAATAATTCCAAATATCTTTTTAGAACACAATGGACTAAAACTGGAAATTAATAACAAGCAAAATTCTGTAATCTATATAAATACTTGGAAACTAAACCATATGCTCCTGAATGACCTACAGGTCCAAGAAGAAAGCAAACAGGAAATCAAAAAATTTCTTTAAACGAATGAAACTAAACACACATCATACCAAAAACTATGGGATACTGCAAAAGCAGTACTAAGAGGGAAATTTATTGCAATAAATTCTTACATCAAAAGAATGGAAAGACTTCAAATAAATGATCTAACTCTACACCTCAAAGAACTAGAAAAACAACAACAACCCAACCCTAAAGGTAGTAGACAGAAAGAAATAATTAAGATCAGACAAGTACTAAGTGAAATAGCAACCCAAAAAACAATAGAAAAGATCACAAAACAAAAAGTTCATTTTTTGAGAAGATAAATAAAATAGAAAAAACATTAACTAGGTTAACAAAAAAAGAAAAAGAGGGAACACCCAAATAACAAAAATCAGAAATGAAAAGGCAGACATTACATCTGGTATCACAGAAATATGAGGAATCAACATAGAGTATTATAAACAACTGTATGACAACAAATATGAAAACCTGGAATATATGGGTAAGTTTCTGGACACATACAAACTACACAGACTGAATCAAGAAGAGATAATAAAAAAACCTTAACAGACAAATAGCAAGCAACAAGATGGAAGTGGTAATCAGCAATCTTCCAACAAAGAAAAGCTCAGGACCAGATGACTTTACAGCTCAATTCTACCAAGCCTTTAAAGAGGAATTAATACCAATCCTCCTCAAACTATTCCAAAAAACTGAAACAGAATCCACTCTCCCAAAATCATTCTATGAGGCCAACTTAACTCTGATACCAAAACTAGATAAAGACACAACAAAAAAAGGAAAATTACAGGCCAATATTTTTGATGAACATAGATGCAAAAATCCTCAACAAAATATTAGCAATCAGAATACTGCAACATATTAAAGAAATTAAAAACTATGATCAAGGGGGATTCATCCCAGGGATGCAAGGATGGTTCAACATACGAAAGTCAATAAATGTGATATATCATACCAACAAACTCGAGGACAAAAAACATATGATTATCTCAATAGATGCTGTAAAAGCATTTGACAAAATTCAACATACCTTCATGATAAAGACTCTCAACAAATTAGGTATAAAAGGAAAGTATCTTAATACAATTAAAGCCATCTATGACAAGCCCACTGACAGTATCATTGTGAATGGGGAAGAACTGAAGGCTTTTCCCTTAAGAACAGGAACAAGACAAGGATGCCCACTCTCACCACTTCTATTTAACAAAGTACTAGAGGTACTAGCCAGAGCAATCACGCAAGAGAAAGAAATAGAGGACATCCAGCTTGGAAAAGATGAAGTCAAACTGTCCCAACTTGCAGATGACATGATCCTATATAGAGAAAAACCTAAAGCCTCTATCAAAAAACTCCTACAGCTGGTTGATAACTTCAGTAATGTTGCAGGATACAAAATAAATGCCCCCAAATCAGTTGTACTTATATTCTCCTATAATGAGCTAACAGAAAGAGAAATCAGAAAAGTAAGCCCATTTACAACAGTCACAAAAAAAAAAAAATACTTAGGAACCAATTTAAGCAAGGAGGTGAAAGATATCTAGAACGAGAACTAAAAATCACTGCTGAAAGAAATTAAAGAAGACAGAGAAACATGGAAAGATATTCCATGCTCTTGGATTGGAAGAATTAACATTGTGAAAATGTCTATACTATCTAAAGCAATCTACAGATTCGATGCAATCCACATCAAAATACCAATGACCTTCTTCACAGAAATGGAAAAAACAATCTTAACGTTCATATGGAAGAACAAAAGACCCTGAATAGCCAAAGCAATCCTGAACAAAATAAATAAATAAATAAATAAAGCCTAAGGAATAACACTACCTGACTTCAAATTATACTATAAAGCTATAAGTAACCAAAACAGCGTGGTACTGGCATAAAATTAGACACTCGGGCCAGTGGAGTAGAAGAGAGAACCCAGAAATCACCCCTCAGGCTTACAGCCATCTGATATTTGACAAAAGCAACAAAAACATACATTGGAGAAAAGATTGCCTCTTCAATTAGTGGTGCTAGGAAAATTGGCTATCCATACACAGAAGAAAGAAACTAGACATGCACTTCTCATCATATACTAAAGTGAACTCAAAATGGATTAAAGACTTAAGTATAAGACGTGCAACTGTAAAATTACTAAGGGAAAATATAGGTGAAACACTTCAGGAACTAGGTCTGGGCACAGCCTTTATGAACATGAGCCAGGTACCACAAGCAACAAAAGAAAAACTAAACAAATGTGGCTATGTCAAACAGAAAAGCTTCTGCACAGCAAAGGAAACAACACGGTGAAATGACAACCTACAGCGTGGGAGAAAATTTTTGCTAACTATGCATCCAACAAGGGATTAATTTCCATAATATACAGGGAACTCAAACAATTACACAGTAAAAAAGCAAATAACCCAATTTAAAAATGGGCAAAGGACCTGAATAGACATTTTTCAAAGGAAGATATACAAGTGGCCAACAGGTACATGAAAAAATGCTCAACATCACT
>NW_007726560.1:277426-280295 GCF_000696425.1 Galeopterus variegatus | reverse complement strand
CAGGTACATGAAAAAATGCTCAACATCACTAGTCATCAGGGAAATGCAAACTAAAACCACACTGAGATATCACCTCTCCCAAGTTAGACTGGCTATAATCAAAAAGATGGAGAATAACAAATGCTGACAAGTATGTGGAGAGAAAGAACATTTCTACACTGTTGATGCGACTGTAATTAGTACAACCACTATGGAAAACAATATGGAGGTTTCTCAAACAACCACGGATTGATCTTCCATACGATCCAGGTATACCACTTCTGGGTACGTACCCAGAGGAATGGAAATCATCATGTCAAAGGGATACCTGCACTCTCATGTTCATTGAACCTCTGTTCACCATAGCCACAATATGGGAATGTCCATCGATGGGTGATTGGATAAGGAAAATGTGGTTTATATACACCATGGAATATGGCTCTGTCATAAAAAATAATGAAATCCTTCCATTTGCAACAACGTGGATGAGCTTGGAGAAACTTACGTTGAATGAAATAAGCAAAGCACAGAGGGATAAATACTGTGTGTACTCATAAGTGGGAGTTAAGTGAGAATAAAGGAAGGAAAGAGAGACTGCAGTGGTGTGTTGGATTCAGAGGGAGAGCACATACCTAAGGTTATAAAGTGGAGTGGGGGAAAGGGGGGCGGGGAGGAAAGTCAGGGATAATTGGGTGGCGGACATGGGGTATATTTGCAATTTGTAGTAATGGACATGCTGCCAGTATGGATCTAGCCATCACATCTTGGGCACAAGTAGTGATAATCAGCTTTGTGTCTCATGAATACTCATAACCAATAAAAAAATGTACTGTGCAACAACAACAAAAGAAAAACAAAAAGAATGTTTAACAGCATGAGGGAAAGAAGACTATAAAATGACCTTGATTCTTTTTAGAAAATTACATTGGCTCCAATACTATGTTGAATAGGAGCAGTGAGAGTGGGAATCTTTGTCTTGTTCCTGTTCTTAAAGGAAAAGCTTTCTGCTTTTACACATTCATGATGATATTGGTGCTTGGTTTGTCATATATGGCTTTTATTGTGCTGAGATACTTTCCTTGTATACCTAATTTGTTGGAAGTCTTTATTATGAAGGGATGTTGAATTTTGTCAAATGCTTTCACTGTGTCTGTTGAGATAATAATATGGTTTTTGACCTTGCAGTTGTTAATGTGTATCACATTTATTGATTTGCATATGTTGAATCCCACTTGATCATGGATCCCACTTGATCAAGGTGTATAATATTTTTGATATGCTATTATATTCCATTTGCTAATGTCTTGTTGAAGGTTTTTGCATCTATGTTCACCAAGGATATTGGCCTGTGGCTTTTTGGGGTTTTTTGTCATGTCTTTGTCTGATTTGGGTATCATAGTGATGCTGGCCTCATAGAATGAGTTTGGGAGAATGGTCTCTGTTTCAATATTTTGGAATAGTTTAAAGATAATTGGTGTTAACTCCCCTTTAAAGGTTTGGTAGAATTCAGTGGTGAAGCCATCTGGTCGTGGGCTTCTCTTTGTTGGGAGGAGAGTGTTGATTACTGCTTCGATCTCATTGCTCATTACTTACTGGTCTGTTTAATTTTAGTATTTCTTCTTGCTTCAGTATTGGCAGTTTATATGTGTCCAGAAATTTATACATTTCCTCCAGATTTTTAAATTTATTGGTGTATAGTTGTTTATAATAATCTCTAATTGTTATTTGTATTTCTGTGGTATTGGCCATAACTTCTCATTTTTTATTTCTGATTTTTGGTATTTGAGTCTCTTCTCTTCTTTTTTTTACTTAGTCTAGCCAATGGCTTGTCTATTTCATTTATCTGCTAAAAATAAACAACTTTTTGTTTTATTGATTTTTTGAACCATTTTTTTTATCTCTATTTCATTTAGTTCTGCTCTGATCCTAATTATTTCTTTCTGTGTAATATTTTTGGGATTAAATTGTTCCTGTTTATCTAGTTCTTTGAGATTTAAAATTAGGTTGTTTATTTCTATTCTTTTGATTTAAGCACTTATTGTAATAAACTTCCCTCTCTACTGCTTTTGCAGTATCCCATAACTTTTGGTAAGTTGTGTTTGTGTTTTCATTTGTTTCAAGAATTTTTTTTTTATTTCCTGTTTTATTTCTTCTTTGACCCATTAGTTGTTCAAGAGCATGTTGTTTCATTTCTATAAATTTGTATAGTTTCCAAAGTTTTGTTTGTTGGTAACTTCTAATTTTATTCCCATACATATACATATATTCACCATATATCAAAAACAACTCAAAATGGATTAAAGACTTAAGTATAAGACCTGAAACTATAAAACTCCTAAAATAAAACAGAGAGAAAACACTTCAGGATGTATGTCTGAGCAAAGACTTTGTGAATAAGACCTTAAAAGTACAAGCAACCAAAGACTTTATATCAAACTAAAAAACTCCTGTACAGCAAAGAAAACAATCAACAGAGTGAAAACACAACCTACAGAATGGGAGAAAATATTTGTGAATTATACATCTGACAAGGAACTAATATCCAGAATAAACAAGAAACTCAAAGAACTTAACAGTAAAATAAATAAATAAATAAATAAATAAATAATCCAATTAAAATATGGGCAAAGGAGCTGAATAAGCATTTCTCAAAGGAAGACATACAAATGGCCAACAGGCACATGAAAAAATGCTCAACATCATGGAAATGCAAATCAAAATCACATCAAGATATCATTTCACCCCAGTTAGTCTGGCTATTACCAAAATGACAGAGAATAACAAATGCCTACAAGGATATGGAGAAAGTGGCATACCTCTACACTTTTGGTGGGACTGTAAATCAGTACAGCCATTATGGAAAACAGTATGGAGGTTTCTCAAACAACTA
>NW_007726560.1:274644-276276 GCF_000696425.1 Galeopterus variegatus | reverse complement strand
CATTGGCTCATATATTTATGTAGACAACACAAATGAAATGGATACACATACACACACACGTTAATGATGGCCATGGTTTTCTACATTATGGGTGGCTTTAATCTTTATCTTTTTTTAATTTCTAAAAAATAATATTACTTCTATTATAATAAAAAATATGTTGAACACACTTTTTGAACAACTGCTTCAAAAGTAACTTAATGAACAATTAAATGACTGAAGAAATTGATTCAACAGGCATTGTATTTGAGGATATTCAAAATACGAGCATCTCTTGTCTTTCTCCCACTAAAATGTAACTGTCATTAACAGGAAACATCTCTCTTTACCACTGCATTTAAGTGCTAAAAACAATGCCTGGAATATGATGGAAGCACAGTAAATATCCGAATGAATGAAAATAAACGCATTATTTTATTTTTATTGAACAAATGTAAGCTATTCTATCTCTGTTCTTTGTTCTATCTAGTGACATCTGTTGGCCTGTGCCTCACCTTCTGTTTAATAATAATAAGAAGAATATATGTTCTTTGTGCTTACACATGCACCTATGTAGAGGGACATTTTTATCTCATTTTACAGATTAGGAGACTAATTCTCAGGTCACATAGATTTCTCAAGTTCAAAAAATAGGTAAGTAGCAAAACTTACTAGCTCTGTGCTGAAAACTATAGATTTAATGAACAAGGATAGAGTGTACAGAAATACAAGAGAGGTGTGAAAGACATTATGAGGGAAAGCACACGGGTACCTCAGTTCGTACCAAAATAATTACCCTGTACAGGTATTTTTCACACTATGCATATTTTTCCTACTCTTCTCCCTGGGCCTTAGGCATCTCTGCAGCTTTCTAGCACTAGAGAAACCTGCATGGTAAACTGAAAGTTTAAAATGANTGGAAAACAGTATGGAGGTTTCTCAAACAACTACAGATAAAACTACCATATGATCCAGCAATGCCACTACTGAGTGTATACCCAAAGGAATGGAAATCATCATGTCAAGGGATGTCTGCTCTCCCTTGTTCACCACAGCTCTATTTACAATAGCCAATATATGAAACCCACCTAAATGTCCATCAACGGATGACTAGATGGGAAAAATGGGGTATGTATACACAATACAATACTACTCAGCCATAAAAAAAGAATGAAATTTTGCCATTCATAGCAACTTGGATTAGCTTAAAGAAAAATGTTAAGTGATATGAGACAGGCACAGAAAGAGAAATACTGCAAGTCCTTACTCATAAGTTGGAGGGAGGGTGGGAGGAGAGAAGGCAGGAAGGCGAGGGAGAGAGAAAGAACAACCACCATAATACGTTGAACTTTCAGAAGGAGGGAACAGAACTATGGTTACTAGAGGTGGGAAAGGGAGAGGTGGGAGGAGGAAGGCGACTAGGGAGGAACTGGGTAGTGGACAGAAAGAATAATTATGATTTCTAACAATGAACATGCTAATAATACTGATTTGATCATCATATATTACACACATATACTGATAGTCAACTCAGTGCCCCATAAATATGTATAATCAATCATGTTTCAATTGAAAATAAAGAAAGAAAATTACATTGGCTCATATATTTATGTAGACAACACAAATGAAATGGATACACATACACACACACGT
>NW_007726560.1:270258-272922 GCF_000696425.1 Galeopterus variegatus | reverse complement strand
GGGAAGGGATGGGGATATTTGGGGAGTGCATGGTAAGCAAAAGGAACTGCCAGTGTAACAAGTCACAAATTCAGTAATCAATTTATAACCTCTAATTTTATTCTGGGAATAAAATTAGAAAGTGCCACCCTAGCAATATTTAGGGTGTCAGACAATGGTGGTTCACCTCCCCAATAGCCACCCCTACCACCTTCCTCCTAAGTCCCTACCTATTTGCTGGCATAACTCCCTTCCCATTATAGAGGTTGCAAAAACCATAAATTCACTCTTCTAGTCTCCCTTGCAGCTAAAGCATGGGCATGTGACACAAACCTGGCCTATGGGACTGTTAGGAGAGTCTGCTTGGCAGCTTTAAAGAGAAATTTCTCTCCCTTACAGAGACATGTGAAGATATGCTCTGCTTCCTGCTTTTGTACACAGTTGTGTGAGGACATGAGGCTGTGACAGTCATTTTTAGACAATGTGGGAATAAATATGAAGAAGAATACCAACATGATAACCACGACCAAATGGAAATTTGGAAAGCTCCAGGATCCTGCGTGGCATTACTGTGCTGCTGAGTTAAACCCTATGTGGCGGCTATGGAGGTGTGCTGCTCAGATCTCCATCCAAGAAAGAGCTTGCTGATCAGCTGCAAAGATCGTGGTTAGCTGACATCTCCCACCTGCAAACAATCCATGCCAGCATCTGAGCCATGGCCAAGCTCTTCCAGGAAGCCCCAGCCAATCACTGAACAGTGGGACACTAGCGCCCAGTCATTTCTGCCCAACATGGGCCATATTGCCAGCAGAGCTCCCTGTTAGGCTGGCTCTGATTTCTCAGAGCGTCACTATAGCCTTAAGCTCTTCCTACCCAATACTGCTTCTTTTCCTCTCCCCTTTCACAGGTATCAGACCTGAACTGTAGTCAGAAGGATTTCCCTGACTATTCCTGATCCATTTCTTTTTATCTTTCGTAGGAGTGGCCCCCCAAAAATATTGGACCCAACTAAAATACCCAGGTTTCCTCTACCTCTGAACTTTGCATTACATGAAATCAAAAAATTTCTTTATTGTTTAAGACATTATTAGTTGAGTTTTGTATTACTGGAAGCCCAAAGAATCTTAACGGATATATTGGAAAAATAGCCATAAAATACTTCGTGTCGTGTCACTGAATTTTCCATCATCGAAAAGAGGCTCCAATGAGGTGTACTTTATTTGGATGAGAGTTGAATATACCAAGCAAACTAAACTCTCCTCCTGGATGTATATTTAATAGGGACACTGAAAACACAGGATTATATAGGGAATTTCTGTAATTTTATAAAAATTGGAAGCATATCAAACAAGGACAGATTTTGAATAGTCAGCAGCAATTAGAGGAAGAAGTGAAAAACCAGCAGAGTAGAAAACTTGAGCCACAGTTATGAGGAGACCCAATTTCAAGGTCATCTGAACCAATAGCTTTCACAGCATTCACACTTGGCTGCACCTAGAGTGCATCACTGGCTCTGACATTTAAAATGTAGCCAACCAGAGTATTCCTTGTAATCAACAGCCTAGAGGGTCTCAGGGTGAACAATTCTACCTAATGGAGATACATAACCAAAAGCAATGAGAATCTTGTCTTGAACACAAGGAATTTTTTTTAAAAAAAAATCTTTTCATGCAGAGGAGGAACAAAGAGAGAGGAATTCATGGGCCATCTTCGTTTTCCCACTTGAGCTTGAAAATCTAATTTTAAAAAAAGAAAAGAGCAAGTATTTTTTACAAGAATATTGAAAATGTCAGCAAAACATTTCTCTCTCCCCCTCCCTTTCTGTAACCCAAATGCCCTTCCCTTAATAAAAAAAAAAAATAGTAATTCGGGATTTCTTGGTGTATTGATTGGATAAAAACCTATATTTAAGTGGGAAGATGGGAGGATACTGGTCTTCTCTCTTCATGCTGACTCCTGCATTTTACTTCCCAATTACCGCTGAAGCTGCTCCATGCCATTCAAGTTCACAAAACTACTGTAGTCTTTGACGTCTCCTCCTCACCTAGCACACGAAAAATGCCAAAGCCCATCACTGCTTTCTCACCACATGTAAATGTTACCCTCAGGTCCTCTCACTCCTGCTGCAAACTTCTGTTTTCTTCCAATGGTGTAAAATGTCTACAGTGATGTTTTCCCAGCTTAAATGAAGTCCATCCAATCTTCCTAGGCTTGCTATGTGTGGTGAACTTTCAGCAAGAAGTATACAAATGTGTTTGTAGTCCTAATTAAAATTTCAATTGGAACCTATTTCTCATATTCAGGAAAATCCCTTTGAAGCCTGAACTACCCACCCCTACCCTTTATTTATTTGTGTGTTTATTTATTTATTTATTTATTTATAGCTCCCACAAATAAGTGAGAACATGTGGTATTTCTCTTTCTATGCCTGACTTGCTTCACTTAATATAATTTTCTCTAGGTCCATCCATGTTGTTGCAAATGGCACTATTTCATTCTTTTTTATAGCAGAGTGGTATTCCATTGTGAAGATATACCATAGTTTCCTTATCCAGTCATCTGATGATGGACATTTGGGCTGGTTCCAACTCTCAGCTATTGAAAAGAGTGCTGCAATAAACATGGGAGTACAGGTATCCCTTCGGCCTGATGATTTCCACTCCTCTGGGTATATTCCCAATAGTG
>NW_007726560.1:246069-270041 GCF_000696425.1 Galeopterus variegatus | reverse complement strand
GGAGTACAGGTATCCCTTCGGCCTGATGATTTCCACTCCTCTGGGTATATTCCCAATAGTGGAATAGATGGGTCCTATGGTAGATCTATGTGTAATTGTTTGAGGAACCTCCATACCATTTTCCATAGAGGCTCCACCATTTTGCAGTCCCACTAACAGTGTATAAGAGTTCCTTTTCCTCCACATCTTTCCCAGCATTTATCATTCACAGTCTTTTAGATATTAGTCATCCTAACTGGAGTGAGATGGTATCTCAGTGTGATTTTGATTT
The DNA here is from genome assembly GCF_000696425.1 of Galeopterus variegatus. NCBI lineage: Eukaryota > Metazoa > Chordata > Mammalia > Dermoptera > Cynocephalidae > Galeopterus > Galeopterus variegatus. The sequence continues at coordinate 269,770 of NW_007726560.1, read as the reverse complement.
GCAAATGATGCTGAGTAATGTTGAGCATTTTTTCATGTGTCTGTTGGCCATTCTTTATCTTCTTTTGAGAAATGCCTATTCAGCTTCTTTGCCCATTTTTAAATTGTGTTATTTGTTTTTTTGCTGTAAAGTTGTTTGAGTTCCTTGTATATTCTGGATATTNAGGAGTGGTGAGAGTGGGCTTTTCCCTGTTCAGGATGATATCAGCAGTGGGCTTACATATACGGCGGGAACCGGTCTGTATGTGGGATCCGAACCCTCAGGCGGGAGCGCCACCGCGCTTCCCAAGCGGTGCACTATCCAGTGTGCCACCGGGCCGGCCCCAGGGCTCCACCATTTTGCAGTCCCACCAACAGTGTATGAGAGTTCCTTTTTTCTCCGCAACCTCTCCAGCACTTATCATTCTCAGTCTTTTGCATATTAGCCATCCTGACTGGAGTGAAATGATATCTCAAAGTGGTCTTGATTTGCATTTCCCAGATGCTGAGTGATGTTGAGCATTTTTCATGTGTCTGTTGTCCATTCGTATATCTTCCGTTAAGAAATGCCTATTCAGCTCCTTTACCCATTTTTTAATTGTGTTATTTATATTCTGCTGTAAAGTTGTTTAAGTTCCTTGTATATTCTGGATATTAATCCTTTGTCAGATATATATTTTGCAAAAATATTACATATGGCTAAACTGATTCCTAGATATTTAATTTTTGGTGACTATGGTAAATGGGTTCGTTTTCTTGATTTCTTTTTCTACTAGCTCTTAATTGCAGTTTGAAAATGCTACTGACTTTTGCATGTTGACTTTATATCCTGCAACATTACTGAAATTGTTTATCAACTCTAGGAGTTTTTTGGTAGAGTGTTTAGTTTTTTGTATATATAGGATCGTGTCATCTGCAAATAGGGACAGGTTTGACTTCATCTTTTCCAATCTGGATGCCCTTTATTTCTTCCTCTTGCCTCATTGCTCTGGCTAGTACTTCCAGTACGATGTTAAATAGGAGTGTGAAAGTGGGCGTCTTTGTCTTGTTCCTGTTCTTAAGGGTAAAGCTTTCAGCTTTTCCCCATTCAGGATGATGCTGGTGATGGATTTGTTGTATGTGGCTTTTATTGTGTTGAGATACTTTCCTTCTATCATCTTCTACAAAGGCACCAAGAATATACACTGGGGAAAAGACTGCCTCTTCAATAAATGGTGCTGGGAAAACTAGACATCCATATATAGATGGAAAAAACTAGACCCATACCTCTTACCATATACCAAAATCAACTCAAAATGGATTAAAGACTTAAATATAAGACCTGAAACTATATAACTTCTAAAAGAAAGTTATATAGGCGAAACACTTCAGTAAGTAGGAATGGGCAAAGACTATGAATATTACCCCAAAGCACAGGTAACAAAAGGAATAACTTCTAAAAGAAAGTTATATAGGCGAAACACTTCAGTAAGTAGGAATGGGCAAAGACTATGAATATTACCCCAAAGCACAGGTAACAAAAGGAAAAATAAGCAAAAGGGATTATATCTAATTAAAAGGCTTCTGCACAGCAAAAGAAACAATTAACACAGCAGAAAGACAACCGACAGAATGGGAGAAAATATTTGCAAACTGCGTACCTGGCAGGGGATTAATATCCAGAATATACAAGGAACTCAAACAACCTAACAGTTAAAAAAAGCAAATAACCTGATTAAAGAAAGAGCAAAGGAGCTGAATAGGCATTTCTCAAAGGAAGATATACAAATGGCCAACAGACGTGTGAAAAAATGCTCAGCATCACTAAGCATCAGGGAAATGTAAATCAAAACCACATTGAGATGTCACCACACCTCAGTTAGATTGGCTATTATAGAAAAGACTGAGAGTATGAAATGCTGGTGAGGATGTGGACAAAGGGGAACCCTCCAGCACTGTTTGTGGTACTGTAAATTAGTGCAGCCATTGTGGAAAACAGTATGGAGGTTCCTCAGACAACTACAGGTAGAACTGCCATGTAATCCAGCAATCCCACTTCTAGGTATGTACCCATAGGAATGGAAATCTTCATTTTGAATGGATACTTGCACTCCCATGTTTATTGCATCTCTACTTACAGAAGCCAAGAGTTGGAACTAACCTAAATGTTATCAATGGATGACTGGATAAGGAAAATATGGTATATATACACAACAGAATATTACTCTATCATAAAAAAAGAACGAAATTCTGCCATTCGCAACAATATGGATGAGGTTAGAGAAAATTCTGTTAAGTGAAATAAGCCAGGCACAGAAAGAGAAATACAACATGACCTCACTCATAAGTGGGAGCTAAAATATAAACAAATATATAAAAAAAGAAAGAAGGGTATAACAATCACAATAATACAATGAACTTTCAAAAGGAGAGAAAAGAACTGAGGTTGCCAGAGGTGGGAAGGGGGATAAAGGGGTAAGGGAGGAACTAGTAAAGGGACAGAAAACACAATCATATTGTATAATGTTGAACATACTAATTATCCTGATTAGTGCATCACATGCACACAGGTACTTATATTCAACTCTGTAACCCACAGATATGTACAATCAACTATGTTACAATAAAAAATAAATTAAATTTAAAAATTAAAAATTAAATTAAAAAATAATGAAACACATAGAAAATTTTAGAGAATAACACATCCATACCTAAATTTAGTAAACATTAATATTCTGTCATATTTGTTTTAGACCTTATTTTGTTAAGAAATTAAAGATTGTAGAGAGTGCTAAAATTCTCCTACCTTATCTTATTTCCCTCCCTTGTATTCAGGGATAACTATTCTCCTGAAGTTGGTGTGTATCCAAATAGTAATGTATTCTTTTTCATGTTTTAATTTTTACATAAATGATGTTGTGCTGAATAGCATGCTATTCTATGACTATGTGATAATTTATCCATTACTTTTATTTATTTTTTATTTTTTGCTATTACAAACAATACTGTAGTGAACATTTTTATACGTCTTCTCATGCAAATATGCAGGAGTTTCTCTAAGGCATATACAGGACTGATATTCAAGTGAAATAGGCCAATATGACCATGCCAGTTATTTGCAGCTTATGGTTTGTTCTGATTGGTTGGTACTCCTTATAACAGTTATTAAATATTTTAAATATTACCTAGAAATACAATTGCCGGGTCATAAAGAATGCACATCTCCATCTTTACCAAATATTGCACTCCAATTAAATTCCCAGTAGTAGTTTAATATGTACATTCCTGTTTTCCCACAAGTGGTATTGTTAGGCTTTCTAACTTTCACTGGTCTTATGAGTGTGAAATGGTATCTTGTGTTTTTTGTTTTGTTTTGTTTTGTTTTTCTGACCAGTAAGGGGATTGCAACCCTCGGCACGATGTGGTCTGCACCATGCTCAGCCAGTGAGTGCACCGGCCATCCCTATATAGGATCCAAACCTGCTGCCTTGGTGCTACCAGCGCTGCACTCTTCCGAGTGAGCCACGGGGCCGGCCCAGTATCTTGTGGTTTTAATTTGCAGTTTCCTGATTACTAGTCAGGTGAAACATCATCTGCCAGCAATTCAGAACTTTTCTTTTGTAAATTTCCTGTTCATAGCCTTCAGTTCATTTTCTATAGGGCTGTCTAACTTTTTCAACTTAATTTGTAAGTGTTCTGTATTTCTTCCACATGCTAATCCTCTGTCAATTATCGGGTTGCTAACATATTCTTTAGATCTGTGGCTTATCTTTCACTTTCTTTGTTGTGCCTCAATTTACAGAACACCACCATTTATTAGCTCTGTAAATTTGGATAAACCATTTAAACTCTCCAATGTCTCAATTCAGTCATTTAAAAAATGAGAACAATAATGCCTTCTGCACAAGATTGTTTTAAATAAATAAAACGAAGTAATAAGTGTACAATGCTGAAAAATATGCAATAAATTAAGAGTAGTTTTCTTCCTGTGGTCCTACCCTCAAACAAAAGGGAAAACAAGAGCCCAACTACTATGCAAATATCTTCATTGAGCTATGGGTGTCAAAAAGAAATCATGTGGATGCTTGAACAGAAGGATGAGTTAACTGGATTATATAACTCGCTCAATAAATATTCATTGAACCCTTCCTGTGTGCCAGGCATATAAATAAAGTGGGAAGCAAAACAGACCAAGATTTGTCTAATGGGGGAGGTGGGGGTGAGAGTGGGGGACAGAAAGAGAGAAGAACAAACACATTATTATTTATTACAATGTTAGGATGAAAAAAACTAACAGCGTGTGTGGAGATTACAAAACGAAAGAGGGGTACAACTTTACAACTTCAGATTAGATGGTCAGAGAAGTGCAATCACAGAGGCGATTGGAGCAGAGACCCAAAAGAATCGCGGAAGGGATCTTTGTGAGGGAAGTACATGCAAAGGGCCTGAGACCCTGGCATATTTGTTAATTAAGGAGAACGAGAACAGTGTGGAGGAAGGAAATAGCAAGAGAAAGAGGGATAGGAGAGGGATCCAGGGACCAGATAATAGGCTTGGAGGGCACAATAAGGATTCTGGATTTTACTCTCAGTGCAATGGAACATCCCTGGAAGACTTTGAGCAAAGGAGTGACATGTTACAATTTGTGTTTTAAAAGGAAAAGGCTGCAGGAGTATAGGTAGGAGAGGAAGGAGGGGGGGCCGTAGTAGGCTGCCTTTGTCCCACTGAAGCTTTATAAAGCCATTCTAGTAATTTCTCCAGGATTCATAAAATAAGCCACTCTGACCTGAAATCTCAAGTGCAGTAAATGGTGTAATTTCTATTTACTCTTATTGGACAATTCATGTTTAATCGGGAACCCAGGAAAAACATAAGAAATAGTGTCAAAAACAAGTGGCAAAATGATAGTGATGAACTTGTTTACCTCTCATTTGTACTCACCAGTTTGTGCATCTTTCTTTGGCTTAAAGAAATCAAGGCCTATTTAGAATGGTTACTACCTGTATATATTTTTTTAAGTGGCAAATGGCTAGGGTAAAAGCAGTAGTTTCCCCATGATTATTTTTTGGACATCATTACTTGGTGACATGGAGAGGTCATATCCAATCTCCCCTCTCCCAAAATGCTGGCTATCTGATAATGAATTTTCCCCAATTCTCTCTCACACTGCAAGGTGTTCTAATTGATTTTCTCCCTGTTGTTTAGAATCTAAGGCAATTTAATTAATGGGTTTCTTTTACACAAATAGAAAAACAGCATGACCAAAGTCAGGACGGTCAACAGCTCAGCTCTTTCCTGCCTCTCAGCTGTAACGCCTTATTAGATCTGATTCCCCAGCCTGCCTGCCAGTCTACAGGTGCTTCCAAACGTGTTCAGAAAGGTTCTGCTTCTGCATTAAAACCACTAGTTTTATTTCTTAAGAAATTATTCCTAAAGCAGATCCTCCCATATTTTGATGTGAAAATAAATCACCTAGAGATCTTGTTAAAGATCTATTACACCCCAATAAACCCATCATAAGTTGAAAATGCATTTGATACACCTAACCTACTAAACATCATAGTTTAGTCTAGCCTACCTTAAATACACTCAGAAAACTTACATTGGCCTACAGTCGGGCAAAATTATCTAACACAAAGACTGTATTATAATAAAGTGTTGAATATCTCATGTAATTTATTGAATACTGGACATTATGTCAAAATTGTGAAAGTTTCACACCATCATAAAGACAAACAAATCTTTTGTTTTTTTAATTTTAATTTATCAATATGCAATGTAGTTGATTTTTGTGTCCCTTTCCCTCTCCCCCACCATCAACATCATATCTCTTCACTTGTCTTAAGTTCAAGGAATTGTTGTGATTGTTGTGTCTTCTTCCCCCCACTCCATTTATTTGTTTGTATATTTATTTATTAATTTATTTTTAGCTCCCACAAATAACTGAGAACATGTGGTATTTCTCTTCCTGTGCCTGGCAGCAATATGGATGGACATAGAGAAAATTATATTAACTGAAAAAATCTTAAATGGAACAATTGTAAATCAGTGATGGTCTGTATGTGTATATGTATGTATTAGTCACAGTTCACCAGAAAAAAAGAATCAATAGGAGATATGTACATACACACACACACACACACACACACACACACACACACACGAACAAATTCATTGTAAGGAATTGGCTTACACAATTATGGAGGTCGAGAAGTCCCACAGTCTGCCACCTGCAAGCTAGAGACCCAGGAAAGCTGTGTTGTAGTTCCCATCCAAGTCTAAAGGCCCGAGAACCAGGGGAGTCCTAGTGCTAGTGCAGGAGAAGACTAATGTCCTAGCTCGATCAGCCAGGCAGAGAGCAAGAATTCTCCCTTTCTCTGCCTTTTTGTTCGATTCAGGCCCTCAGCTGGTTGGATAAGGCCCACTCATGTTGGGGAGGGCAATCTGTGTTACTCAGTCAACCCACTCAAATGCTAATCTCTTCTGGAAATACCCTCTCACACACACACACCCATAAGTAGTGTTTAACCAAATATCTGGGATCCTGCCCCAGTTGAGTTTACACACAGAATAACCATCACTTTATAAACATATAAGCATATACATGTATATTCATATGTACATATGCACATAATATGTACGTATATACCATATACATGTAAAATATATGTGTGCATATATATATACTTGGAGTATATTTAGGACAATTACTATTTGTGGATAAATAAATGTCAGATGGCTTGGGTAAAAAGCAGTTAGCACCATGATTTTACCTTGAGCATCGTTATTTGGTGACAGGGAGGGATCAAGTCTGAACATTCAAGATGAAAATTTGAAAATTTGTCTAAGTATGGTATGGATAATAATAATTCACTGCCTTGAATTAATAAACTAAATAGCTATTTTCCCTATTACATAAGATCTTTTTAGGGAAGGGAGAATTTTTATTTGTCTTTGACGGAATTTCTTCAAGGCCAATAGTTCACAGTCCTGAAAGTGTTCATTCCTCACCCCTGGTTCTTAAAGTGTAGTCCCAGAACCAGCAGCATCAGAGTCATCTGGGAACTTGCTAAAATATCAAATTTTGAGCCCCACTCCAGACTTAGTGAATCAGAAATGCTGTTAGTAGGGCCTAGTTATCTATGTTTGAGCAAATCCTCCAAGTAATTCTCAATTTTGAGAACCACTGTGCTGCTTTATTTCCATTTCTAAATAAAATGCATTCATATGACTTCCTCAAATTCACTGCATAGAACTTCTAAAAACAAACAAACAATGGTCCTATAACCCCCATAAACTCCACCTGCATGGTGTTTTTGCACAAATAAATGAATTAATAAATACAGACCTGGCATAAGGGGGAAGATCCATAAGTAGTGTTTAACCAAATATCTGGGATCCTGCCCCAGTTGAGTTTACACACAGAATAACCATCACTTTATAAACATATAAGCATATACATGTATATTCATATGTACGTATGCACATAATATGTACATATATACCATATACATGTAAAATATTTGTGTTCATATACATATACTTGGAGTATATTTAAGACAGTTACTATTTGTGGATAAATAAATGTCAGATGGCTTGGGTAAAAAGCAGTTAGCACCATGATTTTACCTTGAGCATCGTTATTTGGTGACAGGGAGGGATCAAGTCTGAACATTCAAGATGAAAATTTGAAAATTTGTCTAAGTATGGTATGGATAATAATAATTCACTGCCTTGAATTAATAAACTAAATAGCTATTTTCCCTATTACATAAGATCTTTTTAGGGAAGGGAGAATTTTTATTTGTCTTTGACGGAATTTCTTCAAGGCCAATAGTTCACAGTCCTGAAAGTGTTCATTCCTCACCCCTGGTTCTTAAAGTGTAGTCCCAGAACCAGCAGCATCAGAGTCATCTGGGAACTTGCTAAAATATCAAATTTTGAGCCCCACTCCAGACTTAGTGAATCAGAAATGCTGTTAGTAGGGCCTAGTTATCTATGTTTGAGCAAATCCTCCAAGTAATTCTCAATTTTGAGAACCACTGTGCTGCTTTATTTCCATTTCTAAATAAAATGCATTCATATGACTTCCTCAAATTCACTGCATAGAACTTCTAAAAACAAACAAACAATGGTCCTATAACCCCCATAAACTCCACCTGCATGGTGTTTTTGCACAAATAAATGAATTAATAAATACAGACCTGGCATAAGGGGGAAGATTAGTATAATTTCCCCCACAATTTACAATATATTTTCCTTCTTTACTAATGCAACTATTAGCTATTCATTGCATGGAGAAGGAATCCCAAAATGTGACACAGACATTAACATTTAAAATTTTAGGCAATTTATAGCAAGCAGCAAGCTCTCAGGAGGCCAGCTTGATATTGCTTTGAGGGCCACTTCTCAATTTCTTATACAAAGAATATCTAAGCATTATTCTTTTCTCATCTCAAAGTTTTTTCCTCCTGGGAAGAATCCATTTGAACCATCTCTTCTATATAATTGACTATTTATATGCAGCTATTACTGGCGAACTTCACCCTCTTGAGGGCCACTTACCATGCCTGGGTTACTTTTACGATGAAATGTCATCAGGAGATGAGAATCTAACTATGGAACAACTCCAGGCTAGTTTTCTTAAGCCTTTTATGGAAAAATACCAGCAGGTCCTCACATGGGTTCAATTCAGACCTGAACCTCCCCACCCCCCCACCCCCCCACACACAAAAATACTCCTCATAAGTACTTGGTAAATTTTAATAAATTTCCAAGTGGAGAGTTCCCCTGAATTTCCATCACCACATTTAGTGGTAATAGTGGTCTTGGAAACAGCTAGAAATAGTTTCATGTCATCATTTAGGACTAGAATCTGTAACATTTCAACATCAAATGCACTTCATAAATCACAAATATCCCTGCACTGTGTTTTAATCTTGACTTTTTTGAAAAGTTGTTTTTCATATCCTAACTTTTGCTTACCATTTACATTATATGTTTTCAACATTTCTATCTGCTATGTATCTGCTCATTAAAAAAAATAATCTCCTGAAAATTCACTTAATAAATACCCTAACAGAGGGAGTAAATTAATCTAACAGCTTTTGTAATCACATAAAAATATTAACAAACAATTTAAGCAAAATTTCTTAATAAATTTATGATGGCTAATTTCATATGACAACTTGGCTGGGCCATGGTGCCCAGATATTTGGTCAAACATTATTCTGGATGTTTCTGTGAAGGTAATTTTTGAATGAGATAAACTTTTTCTTGAGATTAACATATAAATCAGTGGACTTCAAAATTTTTTTTCTATTGGAACATAGTTGATTGTACATATCTATGGGGTACAGAGTTGAATATCAATACTCATGTGCAATATGTGATGCTCAAATCAGAATAATTATTATATTCAGTAATATACAGTCATTGCTATTCGTGGCCCTTTACCAATTCCTCCTTGGCCCTCCCTTCCCACTTCTAGTAACCTCAGTTCTCCTTTCAAAATTTCAATGTATTATTGTAAATGCTGTATCTTTCTTTCTTTCTCTTATTTATGCTTATTATTTTAGCTCCTACTTATGAGTGAGAATATACAGTATTTCTCTTTCTGTGCCTGGCTTATTTCACTTAATGTGATTTTACTTGCACCCCTGTGTTCATCACAGCTCTATTTACAATAGCCAAGAGTTGGAACCAACATAAGTGTCCATCATCAGATGAATGGTTAAGGAAAATGTGGTATATATACACAATGGAATATTACTGTGCCATAAAAAGAATGAAATAATGCCATTTGCAGCAACATGGATGAACTTAAATCAGTGGACTTTGAGTAAAGTAGATTACCCTCCATAATGTGCATGGGTCTCATCCAAACAGTTGAAGGCCTTAAGAGAACAAAGAATGACCTCCCTTAAGAAAGAAGAAATTCAGCCAGCACACTTCCTGTGCATTCAAACTGCAACTCTATCCTGAGTCTCCAGCCTACCAGCCTATCTCATCAAATTTTGGATTCACCAAGCCTCCCACAATTGTGTAAGACAACTTCTTAAAATCTCTCTCTCTCTCTCTCTCTCTCTCTCTCTCTCTCTCTCTCTCTCTCTCTCTCTCCCTCCCCCCCCTTCTTTTTTAGTACCTGCTTACTTCCTATGAGTGAGGACATGTGGCATTTCTCTTTCTGCGTCTGGCTTATTTCACTTAACATAATTTTCTCCAAGCTCATCCATGTTGCCGCAAATGGCAGAATTTCGTTCTTTTTTTATGGCTGAGTAGTATTACATTGTGTATATATACCACACTTTCCTTATCCAGTCATCTTTGTGAACCAACATAGCATCACCAGCCTCAGCAAGGAATTACTAATTTTGTGTTCTTTAAACTTAGAGCAGTATATATATTGACCATTATATACAATTCAGGTCAGATTCCTAATAAAATTTCAAGTCCTGTCCACAACAGAAAAAGGATTGGGGAATCATCAAAGAGTTCAGAAACAAGAATGACTAAAATAAAGAGGGTTGCAAAATAAAATCTTTGCAGAGAAACAGAATTTTAAAACTGTGGAACAATTTAAAAACCAACTTCAATTGCTAAAAATGATGATGACCAATAATAGAATAGTGATTCTATTTGAAATGTGGACCAAGGTAAAATAACTGTGTTAAACTGCAGGCAACCAGATCAAGCTAAACATAAAAGGATTCTCTCTCCAAAATGAAGATGACAAACCTCAGCATACATTGTAGAAGGGTGATGATGAACGTTCTCAATAGATTCATTGACACATTCACAGAGCAAATCTTTCTCACCTCCCATTACCTCTCTCTACTCATCTTTTCCCTCCCTCTCCACTGCTTACTCTCTTCCTATCATACTGGCCTTAAAACTCCAGACATATTTCAACTTCAGAGCTTTGCACTTGCTGTTCCCTCGGACTGAAAATCTCCTCCAAGAAGACAACTTTAAGTCATTCCCTTTCCTCCCTCAGGCCTTTATTCTAAAACCACCTTCTCATGAAGCCTCTCCTGGCCACCCCACCATTCAACAGCTTCTTTTACCTTTCACTGATTTATTTATCCTCCTTAGCACATAATCACTACCCAACATACTGAGTAGTAATACATTGTATGAATGTATGAGAAAGTTTTAGCTATTCGTGTGAAGAAATTTGGATTGTTTCTAGTTTTTGCTATTACAAATTTGCTACGAAATATTTGTCAACAGCTTTTACTGTGAACATAAGTCTTCATTTATCTAAAGTAAATACCTAGAAGTAGAATTGCTAGGTCATATTTAAGTGTATATTTATAAGAAACTGCCAAACTGTTTCCAAGTGGAAGTAACTTTTTTTTTTTTTTTTTTTTTTTTTTTTTTGCATTCCACCAGCAATAAATAACAATTCTAGTCTTTGCATCCCAGCCGGCACTTGTTATTGCCCCTATTTTTCACCGCAGTCTTTTTAATGGGTGTGCAGTGATTTTAATTTGGTTTTAATTTGCATTTCCCTAATGGATAATAATGCTGGTCATTTTTTCATGTGCTTTCTTTGTTACCTTTATATCCTTATTGATGAAGCATCTACTCAAGACTTTCCCCATTATTTTGTGTATGGCTTGTTTTGCTCAATTTTTTTTGTTTTACTTTTTCATCTTGAAATAATTATAGACTCACAAGAACTTGCAAAAATAGGATGTAGAGTTCTGTAAACCCTTCAACCAGCTTCCCCCATTGCTGACATCTTATATAACTATACTACAATATCAAAACTGGAAAATTGACACTTTTACAATACTGTTAGCTAAACTATAAAACTTATTCAGGTCCCACTGGTTTTCACATGCATTCATTTGTGTGTGTATGTAGTTCCAGGTAATTTGATCCCATTTATAGGTTCATGTAACCATCAACAAACCAAGATACAGAGCTGTTCCATCTCCATAAAGAAACATTCTTATGCTACTGCTTTCTAGTCTCACCAATCTCCCAACCCCTGCTCTTTTACCCTGGTAACCACTTATCTGTTATTTCCAGAATGTAATATATGGAGCTATAAAATATGCAACCTTTTAGATTGTCTTTTTTCACTAAGAATAAAGCCCTGAAGATCCATCCAAGTTGTTGCATGTATCAATACTTTGTTCCTTTTTATTGCTGAGTAGAATTCTATGGTATGGATGTGCCGGAGTTTAACCAAAAACCCATTGAAAGACACTTGGGTTGTTTCCAAATTGGAGCTATTACAAATGAAGCTGGTATGAACATTCATGTACAGGTTTTTGTGTGAACATAAATTGTCATTTCTCTCGGGAAAAAGCCCAGGAGAGCAAATGTTAGTTTGTGTGGTAAGTCCATGTTTAGTTTTATAAGAAACATCCAAAATATTTTTTTGGAACAGTGGCTGAACTATTTTACATTCCTAACTGTAACATATGGAAGATCCAGTTTCTCTGCATCCTTGCCATCATTTGATTTTATCATTAGTTTTTAATTTTAGCCATTCTAATAGCTATGTATCTTGTTATAGTTTTATTCTGCATTTCCCTAATGGATAATGATGTTGAACATCTTTTCACATATACTTTTTTGGACATCTGAATCTCCCTTTTTCTGAAATGTCTGTTCATACATACCTTCTGCACATGTTCCAAAAGGACTATTTTTTGTTTGTTTTTAGAGTTGAGCTTTGAGTGTTTTTAACATGTTCTAGATACCAGTCCTTGTTGTATATATGATTTTCAAATGTTGCCTCCCAGTCTATGGCTTGTCTTCTCATCCTCTTAATGGAATTTTCACAAAGTGAAAGATTTTAAGTTTGATTAAGTCCAATTTATCAATATTTTTAATAAATCATGCTTCATTGTCAAGTCTAAAATCCCTCCATTTAGCCCTAGGTCCTGAAGATTTTCTCCTACTATTCTTCTAAGAGTTTCATAGTTTTACAATTAAAATCATTGATACATTTAAAATTTATTTTCACATAAGGTATGAAGTTTAAGTCAAGGTTCATTGTGTTACCTATGGATTTCCAATTGCTTCAGCACAACCTGTTGGAAAAACTATCCCTCCTCCATTGAATTTCTTTTACATCTTTTCAAAAATCTATTGGCTATACTTGCATGAATGTATTTATGGCTTCTTTATTCAATTCCAGTGATCTATGTCTCTATTCTTCCACCAAAAATCATACTGTCGTAATTACTGTAGCTATGTAACAAGACAATTCCTTCTTTTTCAAAACTGTTTTAGCTATTCTGACTCCTTTCCCTTTCCTTATAAATTTTAGGATAAGGTTATCTATCTGCAAAATATCTTGTGGATATTTTGACAGTAATTGTGTTAAGTCTAAATATCAACTTGGACAGAATTGACATATTTACTGTTTTAAGTCTTCACAACCATGAACATTCTATGGCTCTCTATTTATTTAGATCTTTTTCGATTTTCTTTATGAACATTTTATAAATTTCAGCAATTACATTCTGCATGTTTTGTTAGATTAATACCAAAGTATTTTATTTTTACAGCTATTATGAATTATAATTTAGTTTTAAATTTTTATTTCCACATGTTTATTATGAACATATATAAATAAGATCAATTTTTGCATTTTTATCTTGTATTTTGCAACCCCACTGGGCTTGCCTAATAGTTCTATAACAGTTTGCAAATTTTACAATTGTTTGTCTTCAGGCCCGAGACCCATGGCAACCACGTGCACCAAGGTGCCAGCATGACCAAGCAGTTATGCCTCACTGCCACAACCACATCCCAAGCCCAGGCAAGTGGACACCAACCAGAGAGGCCCAAACCTTCCACCCACAGGTACTGAGGCATTCATGCCAAATTTACAGTCCCGGTAGGATCCTAGCCAGACAATAGTGTCAAACCAGTAAACTGTGAAATCCCTTGACACAATGACTAAACACCAAAGGAAAGAGACCAGAAAGAAGAAAAATCAAGAAAGTAGACCACCAAAGGGTAATAACTCTCAAGTTCTAGATCCTATAAAACAAGAAGCCCTTGAAATTTCTGACAAGGAATTTTGAGTGATAAATCTAAGGAAACTACATGAGATACAAGAAAACTCAGTTAGACAACATGATGAAATGAGGAAAAGTATACAGGACCTGAAAGAAGAAATGTACAAGGAAATCAATGCCCAGAAAAAGAATGTAGCAAAGCTTGCTGAACTGAAGAATTCATTCAAGGAAATAAAACACACAACAGAGAGTTTAACCAGCAGGCTTGCAGAATCAGAAGAGAGAACTTCTGACATTGAAGATGGGCTGTTTGAAATAACACAGGCAGACAAAAAAAAAGAAAAAAAGAATTTAAAACATTGAAGAAAATCTAAGAGAGATATCAGACAACATTAAGCACTCAAATATCTGAGTCATGGGTATTCTAGAAGGGGAGGAAAAAGGAGATTGGATTAAAAAGATATTCAACAAAATAGTAGCAGAAAACTTCTCAGGTATAGGAAAAGACACAGATCTTCAGATTCAAGAAGCTCAAAGATCCCCAAATGTATTCAACCCATAAAGGTCTTCTCCAAGACATGTTATAGTCAAATCCTGTTCATATTTTCTACACCATCTTGGCTTAGTTTTGATAGTTCGTGTTTGTCTAGAAACCTATCCATTTCCTCCAGATTTTCAAATTTGTTGGCCTATAGCTGTTCATAGTAGTCACTAATAATTTCTTGTAAATTAAGAAATTTTCTAGAAAATTAAGAACAATCCAAACCCACAGTAAACACACAAGAAGAAATCATTAAGATCAAAGCAGAACTTAATGAAATTGAAACCCCAAAAACAATACAAAAGATCAATGAATCAAAAAGTTGGATTTTTGAAAAGATAAATAAAATTGACAAACCATTAGCTCAGCTAACTAAAAGAGGAAGAGAGAAATCAGAAATACAAGAAATATGAACAGACCAATAAAAATAAAAGTGATTGAAGCTGTTATCAGAACACTCCAAACAAAGAAAAGCCCAGGAACAGGTGGATTCACAGCAGAATTCTAACAAACATTCAAAGAGTAATTGACACCAATTCTCTACAAACTATTCCAAAAGATTGAATCAGAGGCAATTCTCCCAAACTCATTCTATGAAGCAAACATCACCCTGATACGAAAACCAGGTAAAGATACAACTAAAAAAGAAAACTACAGGCCAATATCCTTGATGAATATAGATGCAAAAATCCTCAATAAAATACTAGCTAACAGAATACAGCAACACATATGCAAAATTATACACCATGATCAAGTGGGATTTATCCCAGGGATGCAAGGTTGCTTTAACATATGCAAATCAATAAATGTGATACACCATATCAATAAAATCAAACACAATGACCATATGATTATCTCTATAGATGTTGAAAAAGCACTTGATAAAATTCAACACCCTTTCATGATAAAGACTCTCTACAAGTTAGGTATAGATGGAAAATATCTCAACATAATTAAAGCCATATATGATAAACCCACTGCCAATAACCTCCTGAATGGGGAAAAGCTTTAGAACAGGAACTAGACAAGGATGCCCACTTTCACCAATCCTATTCAACACAGTGTTGGAAGCTAGAGCAATCAGAGAAGAGAAGGAAATAAAGGGCATCCAAATTGGAAAGGGTGAAGTCAAACTGTCCCTGTTTGCAGATGACATAATCCTATATATCGAGCAGCCTAAAGCCTCTACAAGCAAACAATTGGAGTTGATAAATGATTCCATCAAAGTAGCAGGATACAAAAGCAACACAAAAAAAGCGGTAGCATTTCTATTCTCCAATAGTGAACATGCAGAAAGAGAAATCAAGAAAGCTAGGCCATTTACAATAGCTACCAAAAACTTAGGAATAGAGTTATCCAAGGATGTGAAAAACCTCCACAATGAGAACTACAAACCACTGTTGAGAGAATTTAAAGAGAACACAAGAACATGGAAAGATATCCCCTGCTCTAGGATTGGAAGAATCAACATTGTGAAAATGTCCATGCTACCAAAAGTGATATACAAATTCAATGTAATCCCCATCAAAATTCCAATGACATTTTTCTCAGAAATGGAAAACTATCTAGACATTTGTATGGAATGACAAAAGACCACACATAGGCAAAGAAATTCTGAGCAAAAATAATAATAATAATAATAAAGCTAGAGGCATAACTCTACCTGACTTTAAACTATACTACAAAGCTATAATAACCAAAGCAGAATGGTAATGGCATAAAAACAGACACACTGATCAATAGAATAGAGTAGAGAATCCAGAATTCAACCCACACACCTACAGCCATCTGATCTTTGATGAAGGCAACAAGCCTATACACTGGGGAAGAGACTGCTTCTTCAGCAAAAGGTGCTGAGATAACTGGATAGCCATATGCAGGAAAATGAAACTAGACCCATATCTCTCACCATACACCAAAATCAACTCAAAATAGATTAAAGAATTAAATATACTCCCTGAAACAATAAAACTTCTTAAAGAAAACATAGGAAAAACCCTCCAGGAAGTGGGACTGGGCACAGACTTCATGAATACGACCCCAAAAGCATGGGCAAACAAAGGAAAAATAAACAAATAGTATTATATCAAACTAAAATCTTTCTACACAGCAAAAGAAACAATTAACAGAGTTAAAAGACAACCAACAGAGTGGGAGAAAATACTTGCCCAGTGTACATCTGACAAAGCATTAATATCCAGAATATACAAGGAACTGAAACAACTTTACAAAAAAAAAAAGTAACCCAATTAAAAATTGGCAAAGGAACTAAATAGGCATTTCTCAAAGGAAGATATATAAATGGCCAACAGACACATGAAAAAATGCTCAACAATACTCAGCATTCAGGAAATGCACATCAAATCCACACTGAGATACCATCTCCCCCCAGTTAGGATGGCTAATATACAAAAGACTGTGAATGATAAGTGCTGGTGAGGTTGTGGAGAAAAAGGAATTCTCACACACTGTTGGTGGGACTGCAAAATGGTGCAGCCTCTATGGAAAATGGTTAAGAGCTTCCTTAAACAATTGCAGATAGATCTACCATATGACCCAGCTATCCCACTGCTGGGAATATACCCAGAGGAATGGAAATCATCAAGTTAAAGGTATATCTGTTCTCCAGTGTACACTGCAGCACTCTTTACAATAGCTAAGAGTTGGAACCTGCCCAAATGTCCATCAGATGAGTGGATATGGAAAATGTGGTATACCTACAAGATGGAATACTATTTACTCTGCTATAAAAAATAATGAAATACTGCCATTTGCTACAACATGGATGGACCTAGAGAAAATTATATTAATTTAAATGAGTCAGGCACAGAAAGAGAAATATCACATGTTTTCACTTATTTGTGGGAGCTAAAAATAATTCAATAAATACACAAAAAAACTGGGTGGGAGATAAGAAGACACAACAATCACAATTAATTGAAGTTGTTACAACAAGCAAACAGACATGAGGTTGTTGGAAGGGAGGGGGGAGAAGGAGGAGGGAGGGAGATTTCAGTAATGGGTCATAATAAGCAACCACATTGTATACTGATAAAATAAAATTAATTAAAAGAAATTGTTTGTTTTCTTAATGTTGAGTTATGAGAGTTCTTTAATTATTCTAGAGAGAAAAAATTTGGTGGATTTGTGATTTGTAAATACTTTCTTTTTACTTTTTTACATTTTATTTATTATATATTGAAACATAACTTATTGTACATATCTGTGGGGTACAGTGTTGAATATCAGTACCCATGTGCAATATGTGATACTCAAATCAAGATAATTAGCATATTCATCATTATACAATATAGTCATTTTTGTGTCCCTTTACCAATTTCTCACTTACCCTACTCCTCCTTACCCTTTCCAAACTCTAGTGGCTTCATTCTGTTCTCTCATTTTGAAACTTCAATGAATTATTGTGATTGCTCTATCTTTGTTCCTTTCTTTTTCTATTTATTTGTTTGGCTCCCACTTATGATTGAGAATATGTGATGTTTCTTTCTGTGCTTGGTTTATTTCACATAAAATAATTTTCTCTAACCTCATCCATGTTGTGACGAATGGCAGAATTTCATTCTTTTTTATGACTGAGTAGTATTCCATTGTGTATATACCATATCTTGCTTATCCAGTCATTCATTGATAACATTTAGGTTAGTTCCAAGTCTCAGCTTCTGTAAGTAGAGCTGTAATAAACGTAGTAGTGCAGGTATCCCTTCAAAATGAAGATTTCCATTCCTGTGGGTATGTACCTAGAAGTGTGATTCCTGGATCACATGGCAGTTCTACCTGTAGTTGTCTGAGGAACCTCCATACTGTTTTCCATAATGGCTGCACTAATTTACAGTACTACAACTAGGGTCGGAGGGTTCTCCTTTGTCCACATCCTAACCAGTATTTCATATTCTCAGTCTTTTTGATAATAGCCAATCTAACTGAGTTGAGATGACATCTCAATATGGTTTTGATTTACATTTCCCTGATGCTTAGTGATGCTGAGCATTTTTTCACACGTCTGTTGGCCATTTGTATATCTTCCTTAGAGAAATGCCTGTTCAGTACTTTTGCTCATTTTTTAATTGGATCACTTGTATTTTACTGTTAAATTGTTTGAGTTTTGTATATTCTGGATATTAACCCCTTTTTGGATGCATAGCTTGCAAATATTTTCTCCCATACTGTAGGTTGTCTTTTTGCTGTGTTAATTGTTTCTTTTGCTGTGCAGAGCTTTTTAGCTTGAAATAATCACGTTTCTTTCTTTTCTCTTTTTTTATTATACTTACATGTGGGATACAACATGGATTTTCTGTAATTGTGTACAGTGTGTGGTGGCTAGATCAGTATAGTTAGCATATTCATCATTACAATACACAATCATTCTTTGTGTCTGTTCACCAATTCCTCATTATCCCCCCTCTCTTTCCCTCCCCTCCACTTTTCCACTTCTAGTTTTCTAAAAGTTCAATGTTTTACTATGATTATTGTTTCTTTCTTTCTCTCTGTCTCTCTTTATTGTTCATTTGTTTATTTATGGATTCAGCTCCCGGTTATGAGTAAGACTATACAGTGTTTATTTTTCTGTATCCGGGTTATTTCACTTAGAATAATTTTCTCCAGTCTCGTCCACGTTGCTACAAATGGCAGAATTTCATTCTTTTTTGTGGCTAAATAGTATTCCGTTGTGTATATATACCATAATTTCTTTGTCCAGTCATTCATTGATGGACATTTAGGTTGGTTCCATCACCTAGCTGTTGTAAATAGAGCTGCAATAAACATGGGAGTGCAGGTATCCCTTAGACCTGATGTTTTCAAATCCTCTGTATATATCCCCAGTAGTGGGATTGCTGGATCAAATGGAAGTTCTATCTGTAATTGTTTAAGGAACCTACATATTGTTCTCAATAATGGCTGTACTAATTTACAGGGTCTTACTCATGAAGTCTTTGCCCATTCCTCCTGAATTGTTTCCCCTACATTTTCTTTTAGGAGTTTTATAGTTACAGGTTTTATATTTAAGTCTTTAATCCATTTTGAGTTGATTTTGGTATATGGTGAGAGGTATGGGTCTAGTTTCCTTCTTCTACATATGGATGCCCAGTTTTCCCAGCATTTATTCAAGAGGCAGTCTGTTCCCCAATATATGTTCTTGTTGCCTTTGTCAAACATCACTTGGCTGTAAGTATGTGGGTTGATTTCTGGTTTCTCTATTCTGTTTCCTTGGTCTGAGTGTCTTTTCTAATGCCAGTAACATGCTGCTTTGGTTACTATAGCTTTGTAGTATAATTTGAAGTCAGGTAGTGTTATGCCTCTGGCTTTATTTATTTATTTATTTATCTATCTATCTATCTATCTATTTATTTATTTATTTAAAATTTCTGCTCATGATTGCTTTGGCTATTTGGGATCTTCCATTGTTCCATATGACTGATAGGGTTGCTTTTTCTATTTCTGTGAAGAATGTTATTGAAATTTTGATAGGGGTTGCATTGAATCTGTAGATCACTTTGGGTAGTATGGACATTTCCACAATGTTATTTCTTCCAATCCAAGGGTGTGGAATCTTTCCACCTTTTTTGTGTCCTCTTTAGTTCTTCAACAGTGATTTTTAATTCTTGTTGTAGAGCTCTTTCACCTCCCTGGTTAAATTTATTCTTAGGTATTTTATTTTCTTGGTGACTATTGTAAATGGGACAGCTTTCCTAATTTCTTTTTCTGCTAGTTTGTTAATGGAGTATAAAAACACTACTTATTTTTTCATGATAATTTTGTATCCTGCAACTTTACTGAAATCACCTATCAACTCTAAAAGATTTTTTTTAGAGTGTTTAGGCTTTTCTATATATAGGATCACGTCATCTGCCAACAGGGACAGTGTGTCTTTATTTTTTCCATTCTGGATGCCCTTTATTTCTTTCTCTTCCCTGATTGCTCCAGCTAGCATTTAAAATACTATGTTAAACAGGAGTAGTGAGAGCAGGCATCATTGTTTTGGTCCTGATCTTGTTCCTTGTCTCATTCCATCCATTCAGGATGACATTGATTTTAGATTTGTTGTGCTACTCCTGCTTGGTTTTGGTTTCCACTTTTGTGGTATACCTTTTTCCATCCCTTCACTATTTGTCTGTGCATGTCTTCAGAAGTGAGGTGAGGCTGTTGTGGATAACCTAGAGTTGGGTCTAGCTTTCTAATCCAATCATTCAGTCTGTGTCTTTTGAGTGGGAAATTTAGTCCATTTACATATAGGGTTGTTATTGAAAGGTATTGTCTTACTCCTGGCATTTTATCAATTTTCATCTGGATATTTTAAATATCTTTTTCTCCTTTCTTCACCTCTTATTTTTTGTCTTTGGTGTTTGTTTTTTGGTTTTTTTGGGGGGATGGTAAGATATTTCTTCCACTTTATCATTTGCATTTTTCTGCTAACACTGAGTTTTGTTCTTCCTAGTGTATTCATAGTGTGATCATCATTTTTGGGGTTCCAGATATAGGATTTCCTTCATTATTTCTAGCAGGGGTGGTCATGCAGTGATGAACTCTCACAGTTTTTGTTTGTCTGGGAGATATCCTATTTCTCCTCACTTCTGAAAGGTAGCCTTGCTGGGTATAGTATTCTTGGCTGGCAGCTTTTTTCTTTAATATTTTGAAGATATCATCCCATTCTCTTCTGGCTTGTAGAGGTTCTGTTGAGACATCTGCTCTTGGTCTGATGGGGACTCCCTTATAGGTGACCTGACACTTTTCTATTGCTGTTTTTAGGATTCTCTCTTTGTCTTTGAGCTTTGCCAATTTGACTATAAATTGCCTCGGAGAAGGCCTTTCTGAATTCAATGTGTTTGGGGATCTTTGAGCCTCCTGGACCTTAAAGTCCATGTCTTTATACCTGGAAAGTTTTCTGCCATTATTTGGTTGGACATGTTTTCAATGTCTTTTCCTTTCTCCTCCCCTTCTGGAACATCCATAATTCAGATTTTTGTATGTTTAAGGTTGTCTGCTAGCTCTCTTAGGTTTTCTTCATTTTTAAAAAATTTATTTACTTTTTGTCCACCTGTTTTTTTTTTTTTTCCAAAAAACTGTCTTCAAGGTCAGAAATTCTTTTTCTGGTTGCTCTAGCCTGCTGCTTAAGCTCATGGTTATGTTCTTTATTCCATGAAATAAATCTTTCAGTTCCAGGTATATTCTTTTTTAAGGTATTAATACCTTTGCAAATTTCCTCCTTCATATCCTGGATACTATTTTTTTTTTTTCATTTTGCTGTGTCATCTGAATCTTCTTGTATCTCATTGAGATTCCTTTAGATTGTTGCTCAGAATTCATTTTCACTCATTTTAAAGTTTTCTTGCTCTATGGTGTCTGGTATTGAGAATTATTTTCTTACTTTGGTGGTGTCATATTTTCTTGATTTTTTTGTTTTTTGTTTTTTTTTCTTATATTTCTAGAATTTCTACATTGATGTCTACTCATCTAGTAGAGCAGTTGCTTCTTCTATTACTCTAGAGTGGGCTTTGAGGAGAGAGATGTTCTCCTGTAGATTGCTGAGTAGGATGTTTTAACATTGGTTCCAGGTAGACAAAGTAATGTATTATCCATGTGCATATTTTGGCAATATTCAATGTCAGAGTTACATGTGAGCGACACCATGGCCTAGGCACTGGGACAATTAGTGATTTCTTGCTGAAGTTAATGGCATGCTGTTGGGTATTTGAGGACTGGCAAGCTCTTGAGTTCTGGGGAGAAGAGCCTGGATGTCCTGTAACTCCTTGGAAGGGGGGTGACCCTTGTCAGGTTTGTTGCAACCCTGCCTAGTGTCCCATAACCCTGATGTGTGCACTGGAGTATACTGGAGCTCCTCAACTTGAATGAGTGACCCTGGGCCTGGGTTTTTGTTTCCCCCAGTTGGGGGACAGGTTGGTTGGTCATGGGCTATGCATGTACCTCCCACCCCCAGGTACGCTACTGCAGGGGGTGGTGTAATTCCTCCTTTGGGTTGGGCTACTTGGTTGTGAGTCCACACTCACCTCCTTCCCTGTGCTTTGCTGGTGACCCTCATTATGTCAGTACAGTCAAGTGGTCAGCAGGCCACATATACAGTGCCAGTGGCTGGTTTGACAGTGGTGGCTGCTGCTGTGGTGGTGGGCCACCTTTGTGGCAGCAGTGGCTGTGGGTTGCCCTTGTGGTGGTGGCTGTGGCAGCCCACTCACACAGTGGCAGTGTCTGCAGCAGTGGCAACCTGCCCACATGACAGAATCCCATACACCTGCATTCTGTCAGTGGGGGTCTGCCCTCAGCTCCTGAGGTCTCCGTGGCTTCTACCAGCTCTTAGCAAGAGCTGCCCTCAGCTCCTGAGTCCCTGCAGCTCCTCTGATTTGTAATATTTTCTTCTAATGTTTAGCTTTTCTTTTCATTCTCTTAATGATGTCTTTCATACAGCAATAGTTTTTACTTTGATGGAGTCCAGTGTGTCAATTTTTTTCTTTAATTGTTCATGGTTTTGTTGTCTTGTCCAGGAACTCTTCGCATAATCACAGGTTACGAAGATTTTTCTACCATATTATCTTTTAAAACATTTATAGTTTTCCATTTTAATTTTAAATCTATGATCCATTTTAAGTTAATTTTATAAGATATGAGGTTTAGTTCAAGGTTTATTTTTTGCATATGGATGTCCAATTATTGTAGAACTTATTGTTCAGAAGGATGCCCTTTCTTCATTAAACTTCTTTTGCACCTTTGTCAAAAATGAATTAGCCATATTTGTATGGGTTGATTTCTGGACTCTATTCTGTTGCATTAACCTATTTGTCGTTTTTATGTGTTTCAAAACATTGTTTTGATTACTGTAGTTTTTTACACACCTTAAAATTCATTAGTATATTTCCTCCTTTTTTATTTTTCTCTTTCAGATTTATCTTGGCTATTATAGCTCCTTTGCCTTTCCATATATATTTTAGAATCACTTTTTCTATATCTACTCTTATTGGCAGCCTCTAAGACTCCCCCCATTGATCCTGCCTCCTGGTATTCACAACCTTGTGTAATCCCCTCCATGAGTAACTCACTTCTCACCAATAGGATATGGCAATGTGGAGGGTATGTCACTTCCATGATTAAGTTTTAAAAGAGTGTGTCTTGTATCTCAGTAGCAGGTGCTCTCTCTCTCTCTCTCTCTCTCTCTCTCTCTCTCTCTCTCTCTCTTTCTCTCTCTCTCT
>NW_007726560.1:206571-245994 GCF_000696425.1 Galeopterus variegatus | reverse complement strand
CTCTCTCTCTCTCTCTCTCTCTCTCTCTCTCTCTCTCTCTCTCTCTCTCTCTCTCTCTCTCTCTCTCTCTGTCTCTCACTAGCTTTGATGAAACAAGTTGGCATGTTGAATAGAGCCACATGGTAAAGAAATGAGAATAGCCTCCAGGTAGCAACTGTAAAGGATTGAGGCCCTTAGTTCAACAGCCCACATGAAACTAAATCTTCTTAATAAGTACATGAGCTTAGAAGTGGATCCTTCTCCAGTCAAGAATTAAAATGTTAAGTGTTAAGATAGCCCAGCTTACACTTTAACTGCAGCCTGTGAGAGACCTGTAACAGAGAAGCCAAATAACACATGTCCAGATTCTTGACTTACAAAAATTATGAGATAATAAATGTGCATTGTTTTAAGTCACTACATTTGGGGGTAATTTGGTACACAGCCACAAATAACTAATACATCTACAAAAATTCCTGCTGGGATTTTGGTTGGAATTGTGTTAAATATATAGATCAATTTGGGGAAAGTTAAAATCTTTACTATGTTGAGTCTTCCAGTCCATGAACACAGTGTTTCTTAATTTATTTAGGTCTTCTTTGATTTCATTGATCAGCATTTTATAGTTTTCAGCATACATATCCTTTACATGTTTTGTTAGATTTATACCTATGCATTTCATTTTCGGGGCTATTTAAAGTGACATTCTTTAAAAGGTTCGTTTCTGGGCTGGCTGGTTAGCTAAGTTGGTTAGAGTCCAGTGTTATAACACCTAGGTCAAGGGTACAGTTCCCCCTACCAGCCAGTCAGAAAAAAAAAGTCAGTTCCCAATTAATCATTGAAAGTACACAGACATATGATTAATTTTTGTGTTTTGACCTAGTATCTTATGACCTCATTAAACTTCTTTCAGTTCTAGAAGTTTTTTGTAGATTCCTTGGGATATTCTCCACAAACAATCATGTTGTTTGGGAAAAGAGACAGTTGTATTTATTCCCTTTTAATCTATATATCTTTTTGTCTTTCTTTATTCCAGTACTCAGGACTTCTAGTACAAAATTAAACAGGAGTGGTGAGAGTGGACATGTTTTCCTTGTTCCTGTTCTTTGGAGAGAAGTTTCCCTTTATCACATTGAAGATATTCCCTTCTATTTCTAATTTTCTTATTTTGGGGGCGGGAATTTATTTTCCAACAGACAGACAGCATCAGTAGGTACAAGTACAGGGTGTTCTCCATGGTTTATACATTGACAAGGTATTATTAGCTCAACAGTGAGAAAGCCATTTGTGTGTTTTCTGTAACAATATCCACCTCCTAGTATAAACAGGTACAATTATTGTGTTCACTTACAATTCCAAAAGGAAAGGCACGATTTGGAAAAAAAAATGGATCTTAAAGTCCAGTGTAATAACTAATAGATAAAACTTTGGGTAACAGTCTTGATCTACATTTCAATAAGGACCTTTCACATAGAGGGAGAAATGTCTCCACCTGGAAGTTAGGGTCTTTCTTTCTCCTTCCTCATTAAACCATTAGAGCAACATTTCATCATTTTCTCAATATTATTACATGTACAAAGGGGGATTTTAAAAAAGGAATCACAAAATCATCTTAAACATCCAGCTGTTCCCACCAATACGTCAACTCTTAGGTCAAAGTTGGGGTCTTAACATCGATACAATACTATTAGAATTAGGTCCTAATCTACAGACCTTATTCAGATTTCACCAATTGTTCCCATGAGGTCTTTTATTGCAAAAGAAAATCCAAGATCATGATTTTCATTTGTCATGTCTTTTAGTCTTCTTTACTCTGCAACTGTTCTTGAGTCTGTCTTTGTTTCTGTGTCTCTCTTGCATATCATGACTTTGACATTTCTGAAGGGTAAAGGCCAGTTATTTTGTAGAATGTCCCTAAATGTGGGTTGTCTAATGTTTAGATTCAGGTTACGCACCTTTGCTCCCTCTACTTAACACATTTAGCAAGCTGAATATTGCAACATCAACTTGAAACAATGGTAAAATGAAAAAGTATAAGGCTAGAGGAAACATGAAAAGATGGGTGATGTTTGAACATGAGTTTGGCAGAAGAAAATCTCAGTATTCCTCAACATCAGATATTATGAGTGGTTTCAACTATTTAAACAGAAATATTATTGAAATAATAATTTAAAATTTTTATTTAGAAATCCTCTCTCTCTCTCTCCCCCACACACACACTAAATAATCCTCATATGACATTTTATCTCCTGAGAAAAACCCATCAGAAAGGGGAACAATTATTGCATAAAACTGCTTCTGACTCTGGTGAGATGGAGCCCTCAGTGAATGATCACTGAGTCTTGTGGTTTAAAAACCAAATCCTTTTACACTTGGTTATGAAGAATCAAATCTTCCACACCTGTTAACCTCTTAGTGAACAGATAAACTTGAATTTCTGAAACTAAAACTAAGACTCATATGGAGCTGTTGGGTATATTAAGGTTTAGCCAAGTGTGCCTCCTCTTTTCCTGGATTGCCTCCCACAAAATAACTCCTAGGCATGACCAATATAACATATGGTGATGTTTTTCAGATTTAACTTGGTCTAAATAATCACATAATTTTTCAGATTTAGCTTGGTCTAAATAATCACAGAATAATCTAAATTTTTCAGATTTAGCTTGGTCTAAATGATCACGAAGTTCCAAAACTCTTTCAGAGATGCACAATTCAACAAGAGACCTCAACAGAAACATTGTGCCAAGGGCTCCCCTTTTGCAAAACCAGAAAAGAATTTGTGGCCTGTTTACCTAGTGAAAAAAAATCTTTCCTTATGAAATAAGGAACCAAATGTATAGCAGTTCCAAGAGAAACATTTTTTCACCTTCATGAGAGCTTCGCCATTACTATGATATCTCCTTTATTCAGGGAATAATTTTTAAACTTTTTTTTTCTATTAAGAGTGTCAAGACCACAGTGGTGTGTTGGACTTACAGAGGGAGAGAACATATCTAGGGATACAAAGTGGAGTGGGTGAAAAGGGGAGAGTGAGTGAGTTTGTGGGTAATTGGGTGGGGGAGACGGGGTACAATTGAATTTGTGGTAATGGGCATGCTGCCAGTATGAATCTGGCCTTCACATCTAGGGCACAAGTGGGGACAATCAGCCTCGTATCTCATGAATATTCATAACCAATAAAAAAAAGTGTCAATAACAGAAATACGAAGACTACAGATTGAATCAAGAGATTCTATGGCCCAAAATCAAGAGATGTTTGGTTTTTGGGCTGGCCCGGTGGCGCACTGCTACAGTGCGCCGCTTGGGAAGCGCGGCGGCGCTCCCGCCGAGGGTTTGGATCCCACATACAGACCGGCCGCTCACTGGCTGAGCGAGTTGCGGGAGCAACACCAAGGGTTGCGATCCCGTAGCCGGTCACGAAAAAAGACAAAAAAAAAGGAAAAAAAATAAATAAAAAGATGTTTGATTTCTAAGAATTCTTCCATTTAAACAGAGGCATTTTAAATCCTTAATCTAAGTCCATAGAATGTAAAAAATAAATATTTTATCTAAAAACAATAATTTGAAGGGTTTTGCTTGAAGTTGAAAACTAGCTTCTTAATTATTTTTAAAATTAATTTATTTATTAATATTATTATTTTTTTACATTCTAAAATGTTGTTGCAGAGCAGTTAGTGGGAGGAGGAAAGGGAAAGTGGGAGGGAAATAGGGTGGAAGGAGGAGGAAGAGGGGTGTGTTTGAAGCCTGTAGCATCCCCCTCGCTCCAGCAGGGGAGACCAGGGGCCTTCCAGCAATGGCTCAGTCGTTGCTGGGATAGACATAGATGTCAGAAGTGTGTGGCTGAAGCCCTCAGCCCCCCATCACCCCAGCTCAGGAGCCTGGGGCACTTCCAGTGGCAGCCTGGTGGTCATCACTGGGCTGGGTGTGGTTGTTGGGGGGCTGTAGCTGAGACCCACAGCCCTCCCACCTCCCCAGCTTGGGAGCCTAGGGGGCTTCCAGTCCTTCAACTTTTTCTAGGCATTCTTTGGTGGTGTTAGACCTTTACTAGTTAATATCAAACTTTGTCTCTGATCTGTGGGTATTTCATTCTTTCTTTCAGTCTATGTTGGATTATTCACTGTTCCTACCACTTAAATTCTGTGCTGAAACTAATTTGTTGTCCTTTGCTTACTTCTAAAATGTGAGAACTTCCTCAGGGAACCAGCACTAGAGCCCTGTGGTTGAACTAAATTGCGGCTTTGCTGCTGATTCTCTGGGGGAGGCTTTTTGTGCAGCTCAGGTTTTAATCGTTGACCTTGTAAGCACTTCTGGGTCTCGTGAGGTCTGGTGCACCTGGGTTGTGTGGAAACTCCAGTCTGGGCCTGAGTCTCTTCAGCAAACTATACCCCCTGCAGTTCTGTATACCTGACCAGTCTCCACTTAGTGGGCCTGTGCTGATTGGAGAGCAGATCAGCTGTCCATGCCGTACCCCAGTGTTCCCCTGGTGGCCCATCTCCCCCACCACCCACACTCCAAACACTTCCCATGGGGCAGGCCATGTGTTGGTCCCTTGCAATGACTCACCAGCCTCTGAGTGGCTCCTTTTTTCAATTGTCTGTGGCCCCTTGCTCCCATGTGGTCCACAGGAACCCTCTCAGTGGTCTTCCTGGCCTAGGGGCCACCAAAACCCTCTTTTCACCTGCAGCCTCCAAGCAACTTCATATGAAGGGCACAGCTGCGGCTTTTGCCAGCTCTTGCTCCATGTGCTCACCAGCTCCAGCCTGAAAGTAGCCGGGGCTTGAATTGGTGGGAGCTGTGGGAGCACACAGACTTGACAAAGAACAGGGAGTGCACCAAGGGCAAAAGTCCTGAATGCACTTATGCAGAACCTAAGTGCTGAAAACAGCATGTGCTGAAGATAGCAAATAGTTTCTGCTAGATTAGATAAGAACATTAACATCATTTCTAATTCAGCTTTACTCCCTTTCCTTTGTTTCTCCCGATGTTTTCCAGAAATTGCCCCATAGCTAATTTCTTTTCATTCCTTTGATAAATGATTAAGTTTTTTTTTTTCTCTTGTATTTCCTTGTGTTTACCGTAAAAGCCAAAGCAAATACCAACTTGGAGCTGAGCCTTGTTTCCCCCTTCTTGAGGGAGTTGTCTCAGTGCAGTCCCTTCAGGCTTCTTATTGTTCTTAATATTTGGGCTCTGACTAATCTTTGTGTCTCTGTCACACAGTGAGAAATGACAGGGAGTGATCCTTTCTTTCTCTCATCATGGCTTCTCCTGCCTTTATGAACTCTGTATCTCTCCTCCTCTTCCCCTAAGGTCTAGAGGCCCCAGGTTGGCTGTTGTTGCTTTTTAGTAGTTGTAAATCGGTTGATTTGTGGGAGAGAGTGACGTTGGGGACCATCTATTCCTCCATCTTGACCAGAAGCCCTCTAGTTTTCTGAGAGGTTTTTTTCATGAATGGATGTTGAGTTTTGTCAAATAGTATTTCAGTGTAAATTGGTATAACTGATTTTTTTTTATTATCTACACAGAATCAGTATTTTGCCACTTCAAGTGGTATATAGAAACCTTCTCAGTATATAATTCCCTTTACCCTCTCTTCTGTATGTTGTAATTATCTTACATATGACACTGACCAACATTAAAAACCCATCAGACAACATAATTTTTGCTTTGAATCAAACATATTTTAAATAACCCAATAAGAGAAAAATAGCCTAGTATATTTACTCCGATATTTGCAGTTTCTCTTTCTCTTTATTCCTAATGTTCCAAGTTTCTTTCTGATATCATTTCCCTTCTTTCTGAACATTTCCCCTTAGCAGTTCTTTCAGAATTCCGCTGGCAATAAATTCCCTTATTTGTCCTTCATTTGAGATTGTCTTTATTTCACCTTTATTTCTAAAGGATTGCCTTTGCTTGATATAGAATTTTGGCTTGACACTTCTTCTCTTTTATCATTTTAAAACTTGTTCCAAATCTTTCCACTATCCATGGTTTCCAAGGAGAAATGAGCTTTCAGTTGAATCATCATTCCCCAATAATTGATGTGATGTTTTTCTCTGGTTGCTTTTAAGATTCATTATTTGAATTTTGTTTTCAGCAATTGATTATGATGTGTCTGGGCATGAATTTTCCTGGGTTTATCCTGTTTTGGGTGTGCCAAACTTCTTGAACCTGTAGCATTAAATCTGTATTAGGTTAATGTCTTTCACCAAATCTGAAAATTTCTAGTCATTATTTCCTCAAATATTTTTCTGCATGTCACTCCCCACTCTTTCTTGAATTCCAGTGACACAAATGTTAGACTTTTTGTTATTATCCCCCAGATTTCTGAGGCTCTGTTTATTTGTTTTTAAATCTTTTTTATGCAAATGTTCAAATTGGATAATTTCTACTGATCCATCTACTGATCTATTTTCAAGTTTACTGATTCTTTCCTCTCTCACCACCATTCTGCTGTTAAACTCTCTCAGTGAATTTTTCTTTAAATTTGGTTATTTTATATTTCAGTTCTATAATCTCTATTTGATTCTCTTTTATATTTTATATTTCTTTGCTGAGACTTTTTATCTTTCATTTTTTCAAGAGTGTTCATCTTTACTTATTTGAAACATTTTTACAATATCTGCTTGTCAGAAAATTCCAATAACTGTGTAATCTCGGTGTTACACAGTTATATCTTCACATGCAAGTAAGATTTTCCTGGTATACTGGGTAATTTTGCATTATGTCTGAGACATCTTGAATATCATGTTATGCGACTCTGAGTCATTTAAATAATATGGAGAATGTTGATATTATTGTTTCAGCGGGTAATCAACCCAGTTAGGTTCAGGCCATAAGTTCTGGTCAGCCTTCTGTAGGTTGTGGTTTCAATGTAAATTCCAGTTTCAAAGCCTTTTCAGCGCTGTTTCCTCATGTGTACCACCCAGTGACCAGTGTGGGATGTGGGCAGTGGACTATCTTGTCTTTCTGGTCTCTAAGTCAATGGTATACTGCGTAGGTTAGATCTGTGCATGCACAGCCATGCACAGCCATGCACAGCCATGGGTGACTTTGGGAATTGATAATGAACTTTATGAGGTTGCTTTCCTAAACTCATCCCTTTCCAGAATCTCCCCAGGATGTTCTGGTTTCCTGGGGCTCGTCTTTGTGGTCCTCCAGCCAGAAAGCTAGAACTTTATTTACCTCACCTTGCTGCATATTTCCTGCCACCTGTGCTGTGTTTAGGGCTATGTGACAGGAAGACAGAAAAAGAAAAATTTTAATAGGAGCTCGCCCCACCCTCTTGGGATCTCAGCTCCTTCCAAGAGAGAGAAAGATTCCTCTCTTCAGGGTTTTAGGCTCCTGTGGGTTGCTGTCACTGTCACATCTACCTCACCTGCTGCCATGGGATTGCTTGGGCTGGGACGTGAGAGAATGGAGAAAAGAAAAGAAAAGAAAAAAAAGTGGGAGAATTTCCAACTGGGAGCATTAGGAGATCACTTTCCTGCCTCTAGAACCAGAAATAAAGGCCTTTTTCTGAAGTCCTCTCTCTCTCCACCCCAAGCCTGCTCCAGAGTTTCAGGCTGTATTGTCTTCACGCTGGGGGACAGTGAAGGAACCAAGGGATAAATGCACTGGCAGTTCAGTGCTACTTTTAATTCTGGTCTTCTTTTCCCTTCTGCCTGTTACTGCTTATATTCCAGAGCCCTCAAATAACTGCTGTATACATTATTTCCAAATTTTATAGCTATACTATATTCAGTGGGAGACAAAAAGTGGAGTTGCTTACCAGTATCAGAACTCCCCAGACATTTTATAGCACTTGGCTCTTTGTTTAAAACTTGTTTTTATGAGTTAGACTGGAAAACCTGTTAGATCATGGGTCTTGTCTTTTTCACTACTACAACTCCAGCCTGGCATACAACAGGTGCTTGATACAATTTTTGATTAATGATTGAATGACAGGCTAAATGAATAAATGATTAATATCAGATAATTAGTTTTTTCAAATCCTAAAGCTATTGATTTATTTTTAAACAGCATTGAATAATTTTCCAGTTTTCTTTTAGGAAACAGATATAATACCCTATTAAGACATATTTAATTGAGATGTATAGTTGTAGCTACACATAAAAAATTTTAAATTTCTAATAGAAATATTCAACTACAATAAACTGTGATTTCATCTGTCCCAATTCCTACTGAAGAAAGTGGTCATTTTAACGACAAAATAATTTGTATTCAAAAGGATAATAACCATTAACATTTCAGCTAAGCAGAATAAAAAATAATCCCAGTAGACCTTAAAAACTCTATTCAAAGAGATAAAAATTCATCATCCTGTTAGTGAAAAATGCTTTTCTTTCTTTGTGTACAGGAACATGCTCACATCATCACAAAATTAGAGACAGACCTTGGCAGGAATCTGCCTATCTTCTAGGTTAAACAGACATTCCAAATAGTTAGTAGCTGGATTTGGGCTCCTTACCATGTGATCTGTGTGTGACAGCTGTTTTGCATGATAACTTCAGCTCCTTCATTCTTAAGCTATAGCAAGGAAGGAGAAGAGCAACTGAAGTACTTTTTTAATTTTTAAATGCTGCTAATATCAGCAAAGAAATTTAGTAGATCTGTAGTCAAAGCCTATAATTCCCATAGAAGTTCATGATAGTAATTCCTAAAGGACACTGCCTTTCCTTTATGTGTTTTGTCTCAGTTGCACAGAGGGAAAAAAACAGGGAGCAAATAGAGAATGTACACTTTATCCCAAAACAAAATATGCAAAACGCAGCTCATGCTTGGTTAATAAAAGTTAGCACTTTTTTTTCTTCATATCAAATCAGAAATCTTATAACAGAAAGCACAACAGCAACTTGCAAATAACAAGGATGATCTAATGTCCATGGTAAATGAGGTATGGGGACAGGACAGGGCCACCAGTAACTGTAATTGCAGGATGCTCCATAGTGTCATACTCTTATGTTCTCTAAGATGACTGATATAATTGGATCATTATGTGACAGAGCCTACAGAGATTAATAGAAAGTAAATACTGGCTTTTTCATATGATATCTTTGTCTCTATTGAATTTAAAGTCTTATTTGCGTAGTTTCATTCTTCTGGGTACCTTAAAAGGTTGATCATGGGCTTTCTGCTAGGTCAAATTTACTGTCCATGCCCTGACACCGAACTACAGGTGCCTTTCTCTGGTCTCCGCTCTGAACTACTCTTACCCAGAAACAGTTATAAATTCAGTGTCCAGGAAGGTACTATCTGTCCAGAAAAACACAAGATTTCATTGTATAGCTGACTGTTATGCTTATAATGACTTTCCTGAAAGATGAGGGCAAAGGTGATCAACAGCAAATTTAGACAGAGAATAAAGTTTTATGGCATTTTGCATATGTGGAAGGAGCTACATATTTGATGGTCTGAACGCTTGACCACAAATCAGAACACTTGTGTTCTAGCATGAACTCTGCTATTGAATGTGTGACTCCAAGCATGCCGTTCACTTTCTCTGGATCATTGTTTTTTGGGTTTTTTTCATCTTGAAATTAAAAGTAACTATACTAATCTTTTTATCGGATGACGAATTTCATTACTTCATGAATAATAGTAACCGCCCTGATTTTTTCCTTGTGAATCAATTAATTTTTCTACCTGAATTTCTGAAGATCTGTGATTCTTTAAGAGTTATCTTTCATTCTTTTTTATATATTTTAATTGATATATAATAATCATACATATTTATGAGGTACATGTGATAATTTGATACATGTATACAATGTATAATTATCAAATCAGGATAATTGGAATATCTTGCAGCCACACATTTGTAATTTCTTTGTGTTTGGAACATTCTACATCTTCTCTTCTAGCTATTTTGATTTAAGCACAATGAGTTAACCAGAAGATGTCTCAGTGTCATTAATTACAAATAATTTTTCCTGTTATGAAGTGTGTTCCCTTGAATTTTGGAGTTTTTTGTTTGTTTCTGAGAAAGTTTCCTCTATTCTATCTCTTAATTTTTTTTGTTCCAGGTTTTTTACTGAAATATTATTTTCAGCTGTGTTTTTGTCATTTATATATAAGCTAGTAAAATGTGCTATCTTAGTTCTCATTTTGCTTACTTTTTGTTCAATTCCTTTTATATTATTCTTTTGTATCTTCTCATCCTTGTAGTTCTACTTTTATTTATTTATTTTTTTCCATTATTTCTGCCATGTCATTTCATCATGTTGTCATGGTTACAACCAACAGAATAATAAATGCTAAGTTCCTGAAGAATTGAGTCATTACTATTGCCTATTAGTGACCTTTAATTTTTTTAATATTATTTTTATTATTATTATTATTATTTTTTTGCTTTTGTTTTCGTGACTGGTAAGGGGATCGGAACCCTTGGCTTGGTGTCACCCACACCACACTCAGCCAGTGAGCATACCAGCCATCCCTATATAGGATCCAAACCTGCGGCCTTGGCGCTCCCAGCGCTGCTGTGCTCCCAGCGCTGCACTCTCCCGAGTGAGCCATGGGGTCGGCCCTTATTATTATTTTTTTAATTTAATTTAATTTTGTCAATATACAATGTGGTTGATTATTGCAGCCTATTACCGAAACCTCCCTCCCTCTTCCCTCTCCCCTGTCCCTCCCAACAATGTCCTTTCTGTTTGCTTGTGGTATCAACTTCAAGGAATTGTAATTGTTGTGTCTTTCCCCCCCACCCCTGGTTTTTTTGTGTATTTATTTATTTATTTTTAGCTCCCACAAATAAGTGAGAACATGTGATATTTCTCTTTCTGTGCCTGATTCGTTTCACTTAATATAATTCTCTCTAGGTCCATCCATGTTGTTGCAAATGGCAGTATTTCATTCTTTTTTATAGCAGAGTAGTATTCCATTGTGTAGATGTACCACATTTTCCATATCCACTTGTAGTTCTACTTTTACATGATTAGTATTCTTTGCAAATTCTTTCACAGCATGTAAAATTCTGGAATACTTTCTTCTGTACCTTAGTTTGCATTTTATTCAAGACTGGGTTCTTCTGGTTTGGCTTTCACTGACGCTTTTCACTCATTCTTTCCCTCTTTCTTTACTGATTTTTGTTCCCCTGTATTATCACAGCTTGTATTTTACTTTTTTTACCGGTCCCCTACTGAATGTATTATACACTTTCTTTTTGTTCAGATATATTTTTGAGTGAATTCTCCTTTACACCATTCAGACTGTGTTTCAGATTCTTTTTCCTGTTCCTCTGAGCTTCAGTTTGAGCACTTTCTCTTTTTATGATTATTTTTATTTATACATATTTGTGGGGTACAGAGTTGACCACCAGTATTTCTGTAAAGAATGTGATGATTAAATCAATATTATTAGCATGCTCATCTCTACAGATCATAATTACTTTTTGTGTTTTTACCCAATTACTCCCTATCCTCCTCCCCTCCCCCTTTCCCACCTCTAGTAACTATAGGTTTGTTCTCTCCTTCTTAAAGTTCAATGTTTTATTATGGTCTTTCTTTCTTTGTTTGTTTCTTAGCTCCCACTTACGAGTGAGGACATGCAGTATTTCTCTTTCTGTGCCTCACTTATTTCACCTAATGTTCTCCAAGCTCATCTGTGTTGCTGTGAATGGCGGAATTTCAATTTTTTTTTTATGGCTGAGTAGTATTCTAGTGTGTATTTGTACCACATTATCCTTATCCAGTTGTCCGTTGATGGATAGTTAAGTTGGTCCCATATCTTGGCAATTGTAAACAGAGCTGCAATGAACATGGGAGTGCAGGTATCCCTTCAACATAATGATTTCCATTCCTTTAGGTATATATCCAGTAGTGGGATTTCTGGATAGGATGGCAGTTCTATCTGTAGTTGTTTGAGAAGTTGCAATCCTTGCCTGAGTTTATGGGAATTGCAGAATGGTCAACATTTGATCTGAACAGTATGGAACACTTGTGGGGAAACTGAGATCTGCTTTCTCTTCTGAAATCCTGTATCAAGGCCCGGTCCACTCAGCTTGTTCTCTGAACTCTGCACTGTTCCTCAGAAAACAAGCTTTTGCCCTTTAATGTAACAGCAGTGCAGTCACAAAGTTTTTTTCGTTTATTTTTCATGTTTTCCCCATAATTGAGTGGTATTCAGGGGGAGTCTCAGGATTTTATTAAATCCCTTTCTTTGCTAAGAGTTATTTTCTGCTATACTAGAACACCTGGAATTTTTCTTTTCTTTTCTTTCTTTCTTTCTTCTTTTTTTTTTTTTTTTTTTTTGCCACTTTTCAAATTCATGGCATAAGCTTGTCTCATTTTCCTTATCTGCTTTCTAATTATTTGTTTACTTAATCTTAAAAATAAGCTACTTTTTCTGTTTAGTTAATGAGGATTCAGGAGAGGAATTTCTATGATCTTGCTCCTTTAACCATTGTTTCACCGTCTTCTATGTGTATCATTATTTTATTTAGTTTCTATTACTTCAAGCTTCCATTTGTCTTGTGTAATATACTACTTTCATATTACAACCAAATGCACTGCCAAATGTATAGTCTTATTACAATACTTCGGGACTATCTATATAGAGGTAATCATATGTATTGAGGTAACCATTGGGGGCTCAGTGAAGGTCAATGTGAGGGGAATATCCTGACTATGAATTTCCCAAATGCAATAGTCAAAGTATAAATACAAGCAAGGTTTCATGTTTTTTATTAAAACTGTGGCTATACCACCTGCAAAGCTGAATGTGTTCAGATGTGTCTGATTACAATGCTGGACTTCACAAATCCTGGGGAGGAAAAGACAGTGGGCTTCATACACCAGAGGTAGGATTTCCGAATTTCTGGCTAGCTTTCTAGATGGACAGATCATGGTCTCTTTTACTCCCCAACTGCTGGATATCCCTTCATCGCCCTCTAGCTCCACCCTAAACCCACATCATTCAAGCTGAGTAAATTATTTGTGCCAAAATTCAAGTGAGCTTAATGATATACAAGCAATCGATTAAATCATTCCTGTTTACTTTAGTTACAATACCTTCAAATTCAAAAGCAAAGAGAAGCCACTTAAACTCCCTGAGGAAAGCCTTTTGTTTTATTTCTTAGAGTGAGTATAAACCTGGCCACAGAAAACACCTACAAAGAGGCATTAATGTTAGGAAATATTGGGTCTGAGATATAGGAGCAGATGCAGGGGACTTACCTTCCCAAAGTTACCCAAAATTTGTGAGTTCATTCAGCCTCTGTCAAGATTCCAGGCTCTGGATACATTTGAACCTTGAAAACAACATGATTACCCATTCTTAAAGTTTGCTACACCAAGTCTTTTTTAAAATTTAATATAAAACTATACTTTTTGCTCAGAAGGATATGAGTAGTTGGAAGTGGTATACTGGTAAGTGTTTGACAACTGGCTCTCTTGGAATTGGTTTGATTAGCTCCCTGATTGCTAGTTTTTGCAGTCGTGCAAATACTCCCAACATGATGTCACCGGACACGGAGTTGGGAATAGATGTGCCACAATCAGCTGTCACAAGGTGGTGGGGACCAGCTCCAGCATGCTACTGGCATAGCTTAAAATATAATATTGCAAGAATTTCAAGAATAGTTTAAACATAGGAATTATTACCCCTCCCCTGCCAACACTGCCATGCAATTCTTTCCTGTTTTGAAGGAAGCAACATGGTTGGAAGCTAAAGTAAAGAAAAATAAATAGTTTTCTGCTCCCAAGTGACTTTGGAATAATTCCTTCTATCCACAGCCTCCAAATATTTTAAAGCCAAATAATAGCAGTTTTGCCCTTTAGAATTCCATTTTTACAAAGTACTTCAGCTACTAGTATGAATGGTATTATCAAAATGTAAACTCATAACTTTTAACTTTCGGAATTACAGTTATTAATGATAATTATACAAATACCTTTTATAAGTTAAGGCAAAGCCCACATACAATTAAATCCAAGCGACTGTAAGAATAAATAACAGTTACTACTCCAAGGTTATTTCACAAACTGTTCAATGACAACTGCAGCTGTGCCACTATTTAAAGTGTTGTTGTGAAATTAATATGATGTATTGTTTAAAAATGCTATGTGAAGCTCTTGGAGATGAAGAAGTCTGAGTGGGTGGTAGAAAAAAGAGAGAAAGCAATACTAGAGAACAGTCTCAAAGAGAACCTTTACAATTTTGATTTATTTGTAAAGAATCTGTAAAATCCCTTCAACTGGTCACATCTCCGAGTTCAATATACACTACCATCTTCCTTTATTCTGTAATCAAAACTTAACTATCCTAAGCTTTAGGGCCTCAGAATTCTAGGCTTTCCCTTTCAAGTTTCCAACTGCTAACTGATAGATGTGTCAACCCTGAAGGGATAATGTCTAAGAGAAAAAAAACACTACACCTCCTATGAATACCACTGTGTTCTAGAGGATTCCTGAAAACATAGTATGTTCACCCAACCTTTAAGTGTCATAGCTCATATAGAAAACAAAACTATTTGCATAGGACCTGCATTAAGCAGTCAAGGCATCTAGCTACTCCAGATGACCAGCTGGACTTTGATTTGCTCTAGGCCAGGCGCAGCTGTTCCAAATGCTGAAAGAATGAATAATCTCAACACAAATTAATCCCATTTACGTGTATCAGTGCCCCACATTACACTGGTTGGGAAACTGACTCAACCTAAAGGAAAAGATCTTGTTGCAAGTTGGGTTCTCCAGGAATCACCCTCTGAGATGAAATTTAACATGCAGTAAACTTATTAAGGAGTGCCCTTGTGACCAATACTTATGGAATGGAGGGAAGGAAGCAGCAGTGGACAGAGGGAGATGTTAAGCTGCAATACAGGCCCAATAATAGCCTCAGTTAAACCCAAATTGAGCTTTAGACCTAGAATGGTCCCACAAAGTAGTCCTGACATTGACCAAGATGGCTATGCCTTTGTTCTCCTACATCACTCAGTAGGTGGATGTGAGCCACTTCAGGAAAGGGTGTTACCTTGGACAAGTCTGTCCTCCACAACTACGGC
The DNA here is from genome assembly GCF_000696425.1 of Galeopterus variegatus. Classification (NCBI taxonomy): domain Eukaryota; kingdom Metazoa; phylum Chordata; class Mammalia; order Dermoptera; family Cynocephalidae; genus Galeopterus; species Galeopterus variegatus. The sequence goes on along the minus strand of NW_007726560.1, from coordinate 231,014 downwards.
AATCCCTAAAGGGGCTGAAAATTGAAGGCCATTTGCTGGAAACCCTCCTAGCAGATGAGATAACAAATCCTTTAGTGAAGGTAGATTTGGTCAGTATATCACTATATCTACTACAGATCTCCAAACTAGATTTCTTGGACATTGGTCTGCCTCAACACCGTTCACTTTTGCAAAACAGTCCTATTCAGAGCATCTCTCAGTACATACAATGGGGAGGAGGCAGGGAAAGACACACTTCTATGACTGAAGGTATAGAGGCCACTTACACCAACACCTGAAATCCATGAAGATCCATTCCCAAGGGAGGAGTTCATTCAACTATGCAATTATCTCTTTAAAAGCATACTGCATTGGGCACCTATTTTTATTTGGCCTAACCACTGCCCCCCACTTTAAGTATAGATGTCTAGCTTTTCTACCTCATTCAAAGCTGGGGTTGAATTTCACCAGTGCACTATACTTTAAGTAATAATGAGTTATCACCTAAAACAAGGCCTTCCGTGAAGGGTTTGCATTTTATTTTCTGGCCTAACTCTGAAAATAGCAATACTTCCTGAGAGGTACTACATTTATGACCAGCTATCACTTAGGATCAGTGATCTTCATTTATCACAGTGTTTTATTGGGAGGGGAGAATACAGCCAAGGCACAATATGAAGTACTAGATAAAAAAGGAATAACTTGATGGAGTAGGGAAGGTGAGACATAGCAGCAGAGTGGGTCAAAGAAAGACTGTTGTGGGAGACTTCCACTTTCCAAATTTTGCTTACATTTGGGCTTTCATGTATTACTTTCTTGGCAGTCCTCAAAGAAGTGTCATAAAATATTTTCACCCAGTATGTGGTGGAAAATAGAGAATATGTTCACTAACTTTTTGAAATAGCCAGGAAAGAACATGATGAACAAAATCTCAACTTAATATGACCTTGGAGCAATGCAGAGAGCTAAACATAAATAAATAAATAAACACACAAACAAAGGGTGTGGGGGGGGAAGAAGACACAACAATCACAAAATTGCTTGAACTTTTTAAGTCAAGTGAACAGATATGATGTGGGTGGGAGGGGCGGGGGTGGAGAGGAATGGGTAAAAGGGCATGAAAATCAACTACAATGTATATTGAGATGTACAATATTTTTTTTAAAGATTTAAAAAATAAAAGTAAATAAATAAAACAGTGCCATAGCAACATGATTGAGTTTTAAAGAAGGTCAAATGGATAGAAAAATTCGATTGTAGATACTCAAATAATGAATTAACAGAAAGAGAAAAAAAGAAAGCAAGCCCATTTACAACTGTCACCAAAAAAATATGGTACCTAGGGATCAATTTAACCAAGGAGGTGAAAGACATCTACAATGAGAATTAGAAACTGCTACTGAAAGAAATTAAAGAAGACACAAAAAGATGGAAAGATATTCCATGCTCTTGGATTGGATGAATTAATATTGTGAAAATGTCTATACTGCCCAAAGGGACCTACAGATTCAATGCAATCACCATCAAAATACCAATAACATTCTTCACAGAAATGGAAGAAACAATTACCTTTCATATGGAAAAACAAAAGACCCCAAATAGCCAAAGCAATCCTGAGCAAAAAAATTAAAGCTGGAGGCATAACTCTGCCTGACTTCAAATTATACTACAAAGCTGTGGTAACCAAAACAGCATGGTACTGGTATAAAAATAGACATTCAGACCAGTGGAGTAGAATCTCAGGCTTATAGCCATCTGATATTAGACAAAGGCAACAAAAATCTACATTGGGGAAAAGATTGCCTCTTCAACAAGTGGTGCTGAGAAAATTGGATATCCATATGCAGAAGAATGAAACTAGATATGCATCTCTCACCATACACTAAAATCAACTCAAAATGGATTAAAGAGCTAGGTATAAGAACTGAAACTATAAAATTACTGAGGGAAAATATAGGTGAAACATGTCAGCAGTTAGGTCAGGGCACAGGCTTTAAGAACATGAGTCCAAAAGCACAAGCATCAAAAGAAAAAATAAACAAATGGGACTATATCAAACTAAAAAGTTTCTGCACAGCAAAAGAAACAATCAACAGAGTGAAAAGACAACCTATGAGTGGGAGAAATTTTTTACCATCTATGCATCTGACAAGGGACTGATATACAAAATATACATGGAACTCAAGCAATTATACAGTAAAAAAAACAAATGACCAATTTAAAAATGGGCAAAGGAGCTGAATAGACATTTTTCAAAGGAAGACATACGAATGGCCAATAGATACATTAAAAAATGCTCAACATCACTAGTCATCAGTGAAATGCAAATTAAAACCACATTAAGATACCACCTCACTCCAGTTAGACTGGCTATAATCAAAAAGATGGTGAATAATAAATGCTGGCGAGGGTGTAGAGAGAAGGGAACACTACTGCACTGTTGGTGGGACTGTAAATTAGTACAACCACTTTGGAAAACAATTTGGAGGTTTCCAAACAACTACAGATAGATCTTCCATATGATCCAGCAATCCCTCTTCTGGGTATATATCCAGAGGAATGGAAATCATCATGTCAAATCAAAGAGATATCTGTACTCCCATATTTATTGCAGCTCTGTTTACAATAGCCAAGACTTGGAACCAACCTAAATGTCCATCAATGGATGATTGGATAAGGAAACTGTGGTATATATATATATATACAATGGAATACTACTCTGCCATAAAAAAGATTGAAATTCTCCCATTTGCAACAACATGGATGAAACTGGAGAAACTTATGTTGATTGGAACAAGCAAAGCACAGATGGATAAATACTGCATGTGCTCACTCATATGTGCAAGCTAAGAGAGAAAGGAAGGCAGGAAAGAAAGACCACAGTATTGCTGTGATCCAACAGAGGGAGTGAACATTCCTAGTGCTACAAATTGGAATTGAGGGGAGAGGGGGAAGGGGAGGGAGGTTGGGGGATAATTGGGAGGGGACAAAGGGTACAAAAGAAATTTCTGGTAATGGATATGCCCACGGTATGAATCTGGCCCCCACATCATGGACAGGAGGGGGGACAATCAGCTTTGTATCTCATGAATATTCATAATAAATAATTAAATAAATAGATATCTACAAATTTTCACACGCCATTCCCTTCACCTGAAACACTCCCCTTGCTTCCACACCTCTAAAACACACCTGTCCTTCAAGTCTAGGCTTAAGCCCTACTTTATCCATGAAGTCTTCCCCAAATACTTCAATCACATTTCTAACCCAACTGCATAATGCTCAGTGTCACTGTATAATATTTGGTGTTCATCATTATTTTTGGTTGCATTTCTATTAATCACCCACTATGTGCCAAGTGCAGTATTTATAAACTTTACATATTTTACCTGATTGAGTTTTTGCATGCACCCTATTTTCCAGCTTTGAGTATTTCCATCTGACATATAAGAGAACAGAGGCTAAGAGAGGTGAGTTGGCACCACAGGCAAAATGGGAGAAGGTGGTAAACCCAGCTCAGAAATAGTACAATGTCTGTGCTCTTACTACCGCTTCCTATATTGTGTGTGCTTCTCATTTCTCTCAGGTAGACCACATACTTCTTGAGAGAAGGAACTATGTATAATGCTCCTTTCTTGTACTTTATTATTCCTGAAGAATTCAAAATTTGTCAAACGGATACATAGGTCATGAAAAGATTAAGAACAATTTTTCATCAGTTTTTCTCCATTTTCTTGTGCTGGTGCCAATTTATGGCTTAGTTAAGACCCTGGTTTTCTCACACAGTAATGTAGAAAGCAACTGACGGGGGAAATCGATTAAGAGTGGGGGTTATCGATCGTATGAAGAAGCTTAACACAGATACATGTCTGTTTGCCTTTTTTAAAAAGAAATTAAAATTATTTATCTTCAAATGATAACAATACAAATGGAAACACTTGGCACTTCCCTTAAATACATAATAAAGGATTACCTTCACACCCACATTTATATCCTGTAGTGTGCATAGCACTGAGAAAAGGCCAGGAAAGTGACAACTCCTTAATTAGTTAGCAGTTGGTGACAAATCAGTGAAACTTGCTCTATAGTCGTAGGGAGGGAGGAGACAAATTGGTTTAAAAGACTCTCCTCTCTGTTATATGTTTTACAAAGCATGAGTTTTTATTTCATTGTTAGTGATATAGAAATCCAAAGAAATAAGATTCACTAAGTACCATATTAAAAACCAAATGAAGGGTTTTGCTTCATTTAGTACTTTAATCAATAGTACTTTACCTATCAAGGCAGACCTGAAACTTCCTTTTACCAATTTTTTTGTGATATGAGAAAAGCAATTAGAACCAACCACCAAATTTTATTCATCAGTGCCCCTGATTGGCAAGCTGTATAAAAAATAATAATAACAAGTATTTTTCTTCAAAATGTTACCCTGTAAGCAGTTCCACCCTCCTTCTAGAGTTATGACTCAAATTATTTATTGAATTACATAAAATGTCATATAGAAATTAGTAATGATAGCTGTATGCAATAATTACATGCTACATTGCTTCCACTGGAAACCATGGCAACTGATCAATTATTGTTTCAGCCTTCCGCCATAGCTGAGAATGGCACAAAGGAGAAATATACCCATCATCATGTATACTCAATCTGCAGATAACCATGGAGGGATAGGCTAGTTATCTGTAATTAAGCTTATATATTGTTCTAATTATAGCCACAATTTCTCCTGGGCTTGATTTATGCATGCAGTTATGAAAGGGGGTAAGGGGAGGGAGGCAGGAAATGAGAGGGATAAGATAGAGAGAGATCTAATAATACAGACACTTTTGAATAGCAATTTTATTTTATTCTATTGGAAGAGCTATAATGATAAGGAACAAAAATATTTTCTTAGAAACCTACAAAATGATAGTCAACCATGGCCTTTTTTTTCAACCTTTCTCCTTCAGAGATGGACAAGACTTGGAGAGTCTCTTACTCGAGAATTTCTCTCTGAATCCTCCTGGATGAATCATTTAGCCTACACTGGAGCACATTATGTGACAGGAGACTCAGTACTCACTTCATTACTGGATATTGTCATTGGTAGCAAGGTCCTCCAAACCCCATGATTCAAAATCTGCCTCTGTACAACTTGTCATTTCATCCTTGTATTTCCACCATTTGGAACTGTCCTAGGCCATGCCAGGCCCACTCCTTCCTCAGAGCCTTTGCATTTCTTCTTCCTTCTATGTGGAATGCTCTTCCACTGCACTTCACATGGCCAGCTCCATCTTGTCAATCAGGATTTAGCACAAATGTCTCCTCCTTAGAGAGGACTTTCCTGACCACCTGACCACAAGACCTAAACTAGCTTCCTCCAATTCTCTATCACCTGTACAGTACTTACCATTTTCTGAAATGATATTGGCATGCATTTATTTACATGTATATTATATGTATATATAATGTACTGTGTACCACATAATCACTGGGCTGTTATCTCCTTGAGAACAGCCACCGTGTCTTTCTTACGCTCAACAGTAATCTTAATGCTTAGCTTCTTCCCCAACACATACATAGTCTATCCTCCCCAAACAAATAAAAGGTAGAATATATCTGCCCTTGGTCATATCTGTTCTACTTAATATTTTAAAGACATGTACATTTCAATGATAGGTATATGGTAGGTGCTCAGTAAATATTTGAAAATGAGAAAAAAGAAATAAAAAGATGCATCAATTAAATTTTAACAGCACCTGTTCCTAGTGACATCTGTCCCAATACTTAAAGATTATCCTACCTTATTCATGACTACTTTCAAAGCTATACATTCATGATTTATTTAATTATTATTCTTAGAACCTGTTTCCAACACCTCTTAACACTTCATTATGTCTCTCAGATCTGCCAGTTTATTAATACTCAGTCCTAAAATCTGACATACAGAAACTAAGAGTTTTCCAGTGTGATCTAACCAGCACAGATATGGTTACTGGCAGACATGACCAAGATAATGCCATCTCGTGAGGCCTTCTCAAGCCTATAGTCAACCAGCCAGCTCTCCACAATGATGTTACTACCTTGTGTCTATAATGGTAACCTTAGGCAGGTGAGATATTAGCAGTGCTTCTCAAATTTTGCTATGTACACACGTCCCCTCAGGATTCCTGTCCCTTTTCACTTATATTTCAGCCTGCTTTAAAATCACTGGCGATGAGATAAAATCTTTCTTAAAATGCAAATTATGATTCAGCATGTCTGGGGTGAGGCCTGAAATCGGCCATACTTTCAGTAGCAAAGCTGTACTGGAATGCTGGACCAGAAAGAAGAAAGGGAAATTTGAATTAAAGCTCTACCATTTAGCATATGGATGGAGAACTTTATTGTTTCATTATTTGTAAAGTAGAGATAAATATAACTGTTTTGGAAAATTGTTGTGAAAGTTAAATAAGATAATGAATGTAGCTGGCACATAGCAAAGATGTAACAAATACTTTCTCAGTGAATTAGACTTCTCCTAATGGAAGTTGGAGGCTCATTGTATTAGTCCATTTTTGTTTCTTTTAACAAAATACCTGAAATTGGGTAATTTATGAGAAATCAAAATTGATTTCTTACAGTTTGGGAGGCTAGAAAGTCCAAGGTCCACGGGGCACATCTGGTGAGGGCCTTCTTCTGGGTGGGGACTTTCTATAGAGTCCCATGGTGATGCAAGGTATCACATAACAAGGGCTGGGAGAGAGCATTTTACATGCTCACTTGCTCTCCTTATAAAACCACCAGTCTCCTCCCTGATAACCTATTAAACCACTAACCCATTAATCTATGAATGAATGAATCCATTCATGAGGGCTTAGTCCTCACAATACAATCACCTCTTAAAGGCCCCACTTTTCAAATACCATATTAAGGATTAAGATCCAACATGAGCTTGAGGGGAAATTCAAACCACAGCACTCATATTGAGTTTATAGTCAGAAAAAAAATTTTTAAGCTGGCATATTTTCATAGAAATGGCTTCCAAACCAAATTTTCTAATCCAGAATTCATACAATTGATTTTTTAAAACCTGAACACAGGATTTAACATTTATAACTATTAAATTTCATCTTATTAGCTTTGACCAGAGTTCCAGCCTGTCAAGATTGTTTTGAATTAAGATTTTGTTACTCAGTGTATTAGCTATTGCTCCAAGCTTTATGTCATCTGCAAATTTGATAAGTATGCCTTCTATGTCATTATACATATCATTAAAATGTTGAGTAGAACAAGACCAAGGGCAGAGATATTCCTCATTTTATTTGTTTTGAAAGAAGGACTACACATAGGGTAGGGGAAGGAGTTGAAATTGTTTGACAAACTATAAATTCATTTAACTGAATATCATCCAATCCACATTTCTCCATTTTTTTCCCTACATAGATTCCATAAAATATTTTTTTCTGAAATATATCAATTAAATCAAAACATGTTACGCTTATGGAATTTTTTCTTATTTTTTTGGTCTAAAATTCAAACTAAAAAGTGAAACAAGATTAGTTTGGCATGACTTATTCTTAGTGAACCTATGCTATCAGCTGGTAATCATTGTTTTCTTTCCTAAGTGCCCAATCACAATCTATTAGCAACCTATTTCGTAATTTTAACAAGCAAGAATTAGTGTTATAGTCATTGGTAGCATATGTATTCTGTGATTGGAGACTGTTAGACATATTTTTCCAAAATTCTCAAAAGCGTTTTATGTATTTTTATCATATGCAAACACTTTTTCCCTTGTAGATAACTCATCTAGTTCTGAGGACAGATTCATTTAAAGCAGGTATGCATTCCTTATTCCTTACATACCTCAGTGTTTACTTCCCTCTTAATCATTTTTATTCTATCCTCTATGGTTTTGGCACCAATCTCCTCAAAATAAAGGATAAACCTAACATAAGAATTAGGTAATTCTCGTTATTGTTTCTTCCACAATCCATCTTTCTTTTGAGAATGCCCTTTAAAAATCTAAACTGATGAAAGATCTCCCTTTGTAGCTAAAATAGGTTTTGCAAATGACTGCCTATCCAGCAACACTTTGCAGATCCCTGTCCCTTTTCAATCATATTTCAACTCTGTTTTAAATCAGTGGCAATGAGATAAAACATTTTTTTCCTTTTGTGAATACTTTTGGAATAAATAATGATCTTCTTTATTTATAAAAAAAAAACATTTGTTTTCCCATTCTGACATTGTAAAACTACACCTCCTCCATTCATACTCACATACAATTTATACACAAAGAATCAGTTAAAACAAGTCGCTATCTTAATTTATTTGAGCTTCCCTGATTTGCCATCAAAACAAAACAGGTGCAACCATTTCCTATACATGTGCTCATGCACTCATATAAATACACACACACACTGGCTCTGTTAGGTTCCTCAGTTCTCCACTGGCCTTCTCACCATTCCTTTATAGGTCCCTTTTTAATAGCCCACATGGTAAACATCAATGCTCTAGGTGACAATGGCTTAACCTGAAAACCAGTGATGAAGATCATGAGGGGAATGGGGTCAACCCTACTTGCAAATGCTTGTGAGATGCAGGTTCCAAGCACTATGCCAGCCTCAACAGAGAACCAAGGAACCTGACATAGCCAGGCTTTTGTGTGACCATGTATGTGTGTCTCCATATGAAATGGTTAAGTTCACTTTGTTTTGATGGCAAAGTAGGACAACTGAAATAAATTAAGATACCTATGTATTTTAACTGATTCACTTAATAGAAAAAACATGATTGTATATAGATATGACTAGGGAAAGTGTAGTTTTACAATGTGGACTCAGAGAGACATGGTGACTAGCCCAAGGTTGCATAGCTAGTAAGAGGTGGAGCCTGGATGCCACCTCAACTTATGTGACTACAAAAATCATGCGACCACAAGACACAAGCACTGGCAAAGGATAAGAAGAGAACTGCAGTAGGGCAATGGTGCATGGGAGTTTAGGGTGATGTAGGGAAGCATATGAAGAATAGGACTCTATTCTTTTCAAAATACTTACATTCATGTTCACAATGTTCCTTCTCTTCTTAGTATCTCAAAGTTGCCGTGGGTACTAAATTTTCCTTCTAACCTGTAGAGGCCAGAGGTCTTAAGAAGTTTGGGAAAGGCCAAAGAAATGGGTCAGCAGCCATGATTCATTCCAATCACAGTACAGAAGTGGTCCATGAAAAACCCCAGATGCTATTTTTGCCACCACCCTCTACTTAACACCAGCGAAGCTAGAATTGGACATTGCAACCCCTGCACACATGCCTCAGAAGAACCAAGTGCTTCTACCATCTTTCCTGTCACAAGAACTTCTGGGCAATGCCATATGGTACTTACTTCTGCACATATCCCCTTATCAGAAGCTAGATCACATGAAGAACACCAGCTAGCTGCAAGGGAATCTAGGTAATGTTGTCTTTAACATTACCATCTTTGGTGCACTGGGAGTCAACTAGAAGCACATTAAGGCAGTGTTAAGCAAGTCTGTTGTGTGATACATAGCAGGGAACTAGTTTCTAGATTACCATTATCCTTCTTAAGAAATTAAATTCACATCACATGCAAACTCATAGGACTGTTCCTTAGTGCACTTCCCAAGGAAAGATGTTCAAAATTGGGCCATCTCAAGGTGTTTGTTCTCTTCTAATACTGTTACACTGCAATGAATGCTCAGTGTATACATTATCAGTCTTGTACTTTTCCTGTGGCTTGTTTCAATAGCAATTAAGGGCTTGAGGTTTTTTGGTTGTGTTTTTCAGGTTTATAAAAATACTGGTGGTGGTGAAAGGACAGATGAATAGTCTCTCTAGGTATAACAGAGAAAGCAAAGGCAGAACTTTCAATTTCATAAAGCTTCTCACAAACTCTCCTTTATTGCCAGCACAATCTGCTGCTGGCTTTAAAAACTGAATCTTTTCATTTCTTTCTCTTAAAAAAATATTTGTTCATGTTCTCAAGGAGACAAATTTTCATTTTTTCCTATGCTTTCAAGTATTTATTAATCTCAGAGGTCAATTATTAGAAGAAAAAGGATATCACTGAAAGAAAACATGAAGTATAGATATGGGAGACAAATAAGCAGAGGGAAACTCAAGTGTATTTTAAAATTATTACTGATTCCTTCTCCAATGCGAAAACCAAAGGTTTGCAATTCCTAAATTAAGGCCTTGAGGTAACATTAAAACATTGCATTTTTATCTGTACAACTTCAGAAGCCTTGTGTGGCTGAATCCTAGAATTACCACTAAAAAGTTTTGTGCTTTAGCACTCTCATTTGTCTCTATTTGGGCCCTAAGATATCTTGGTGAAAGGCATCCTCCTAAAATCCATTTTTTCCAGCTATAAGTTTTAAGGTATGTTTTTTTTTTCCTGGTATAATGTTATACAAAAAATTCCACATAATTAACATATATAATTTGGTGAGTTTGTACATATGCATACATTAATGTTACCATCACCACAACCCAGGTGATAAACATATCTGTCACCTTCAAAAGTTTTCTTGTTTCGCTTTGTGTTTGTGCATATGGGTGTGTGTGGATGTGTGTTAAGAACAGTTAACATGAGATCTACCTTGGTAACAAATTTTAAGTACACAACACTTTATTGTTAACTATTGGCACTATGTTGTACAGCAGTGTAGGGAAAGTGAAGGAAAATGGTCAGGGTCCCTCAGATGTTCAGAATCTTGCCAAGCATTTGATGTAAATATGCATGTGCACCCAGGTGTTCCTTGGCTATTGTCTGATGTAGATGTACGTGGGCACCCAGGTGTCCTGGGTTATGGACTTAAGTATAAAGTATGAGTGGCTCTGATCCATGGTGCCCCCTGCCCCTAGGATGCTCCAGGGGTGCCACAGGGATGCCGCTACTGCTACTGGAGGATGTTGCTGCAAGCTGTTGCTGCCAGGGCCCCCAAGACCCTCCGAGAGGCCACCACCACTGCTTCTGCCTCCCCCTGCCCCCTGCCCCCGGGGAGGCTGCCACCACCGCTGCTGCTGGATCCGCTGTAAGCCACCACTGCCACTGGTGCTGAAGAAGCTGATGACTTTTTGCATCATCTGCCAATGACTCCTGGGATCTTTCCCAATTACCTAGCATGGACCTGTGTGTGAGGGGTCTGGTGACCCAGCCAGGCATGTGAGGTGTCTATTGATCCAGTCTGTATGTGACGGGTTGGTGACCCAGTCTGTACAATGGGTTTGGAGGGTCTGTGGGCCCTAACCCCTAGCCCTTACAATACAAATGGAAAACTTAGTGTAACTAAAAGAATGAAACATTTTGGCTTTAGTTATGAATTGCCCTAACTATACAAGCAGATAGGGCCAAAACACTTGTATTGTGTATATGTCTATCCATATGGCTCCAGAGTTAGTGGGTGCCTGTGGGTACAGAACACTTGCTTACACTTTGAATATCACAGAACTGGCCATGCCTTGCAGAAGAATGATTTGGCCAACCCACTTCCCATTGCTTGGAACCAACCATGAAATGATCAGAATACTGCCTTGTCTTTCTTCATTATGACTATGGGAATAAGGGAAAAGGAGGGTAAAGCATAAAAGGAAAGAAAGCCTAAAAGGAAAGCCAAACTTCAAGAGGTGTCCTCTGATCAATGCCATTTAATCTGTCACCTCCTGGTTTGTGGATCTACTCATGATCTCCATTATTTATGCTCTTGCTTGACCCTGGATCCTTCTCAGAATACTTAGCTTAGCTTTGGAGAAAAAAGTTAAGCAAGTAACTGTATTGCAATGTAGAATGTGGTAAATACCTAAAAAGCATATAGTTAATGCACCATACGAATTCAGAGGAGAGGTTACTATATATGCTTCAATACAAACAAGTCATTTTTCCAGAAATTACCTCCCTTATATTACATTCCTTATAAATTTTGTCATACATGTTCTACTAATAAATATATTTGAACAACAAATTGCTATTTGAGAAATACATATTAGCCTAACGCTGTGGTCGAGAATTTTATGGTACATCAGAATCACATAGAGGCTTTGTTAAAACCCAGATTGCTGAGCCCACCACCCACCCCTGAGTTTCTGACTCAGTAGGTCTAGGGTGGAACCTAAGCATTTACATTTCTAGGAAATACCCATGATGTTCATGCTGCTGATCTGAAGACCTCATTTTGCAAACCACTGATCTGCCAATACTAGTTTTAGATCGGTGGTTCTCAGCTCTTGTTGCACATTCGAATCACCTGGGGGTAGTTCTAAAACTTAAATTCAAAGGCTCCATCCTAGATTAATTAAATTAGAATACTGGTGAGGGGGCCCCAGGGTACCCTGTTTGTAATTTTTAATGCTCTTCAAGTGATTCTAGGCTGTGACCAGGGTTGAAAATACCTGTTTAAGATAAATATCAATGAATTTCAGCTAAAATAATCAGCTTGTTAAAGTAGAAAATACATTTGACCTAGATTCAGTGATTAATCTTGAGGCATGTGGCCTTACAGTTGCAAGTTAATTTGTGGAATACACTTAATACATAGACCTAAAGGAAAGAACAGAAAATAAAGAAATGAAACACTGTTCTAGTCATACAGAAATGGATTTTTGCAGCTTGGGTTAAAGTTTCTAGTAGCAGTATTACAGGAAGTAGTATATCTTGAACAGTGGTAGTGAAAGCAAAGACGGTATCTTCTGGAAAACCACACTGGAGGACTAAAATGAGTAAATTTAGTGATCATGAAGACAATGAAGCTAAAGGCATAAGTGCAGAGCTCGAATAACATTGTTTCAAAAATATGAAAAATAAAACAAAGCAATATTTCTAAAACAATTGATGTTTTTAATGTGACTTTGAATATGTATGTGTAACTCTATTAATCCATTTGATGTTATCAGTAGACATTGGACCACTGTACCTCCCCACAGTTTATATATTCAAGTTGGTGAATATTTTTTATTCTGTCCGCTCGTTAATTTGGATATCATCCCATATTCAGGTATATACAGAATTTTTGGCTGAGAGGATCAGAAATGTCTTTATGGGAGAGGTGGTATTTGAGATGGTCTTCATAAAATAAGTAGATATTCATTAAGTAACACAAGAGTGGAGAGGCCTTTCAAGCAGAAGAAACCACGTGAGTGAAGGAATGGTAGTAAGAAAGCAAAAGGTGAGTAGTAAGGATCCCAAGCTGAAAAAAGTAATATACTGCTAAATTATGGAGGCTTAATATCAAGATAAGAAAATTATACTTCTATTCAGAGTATTTTCTAAATGATGCCTCCTTCAGTATTATATCTCTGATTGAAAACCTGCTTATTGTTCCTCACCCCTCTTCAGCCCTTTCAGTATTTTCAGAGAGATACTGAAACTTTCAAAGATGATTCTAAATGGTGGCTTAACACCTGTATTGCTAGTCCTCAGCTGACATTACAAAACTCTATGGTCATACATTCCCACAGGCAGTTAGAGATCCTTAAGAAGAAAATAACCTGGCACATGAACTTAGTATTTCAGTTATCTGTTACTGTGTAGCAAGCATCCCAAAATTTAGTGACTTATAAAAACAACTTATTTTCCATGATTCTGTAAAGTTACCAGGTATTTCTTCTGCCTCATATGTTGTTGGCTGAGATACAGGTATATCTGGAAAGTTCAAAATAGCTACATTCATATAACTGGCTATGAGATGGTTGTTGAGCCAGAGCTCTCAGCTGGGGGCTTTAGATTTCCTCCAGGTGGGACTCTCCATGTAGCTACTTGAGGCTCTTCACAACATGGCAGACGCGTTCTAAGAATGACCATTCTGAAAGGTGAATGACCATTCCGAAAAGTGAATGATCATGCTGCAGATCTCTTAAGGCTCATGCTTGGATGTTATGCAGTATCACTTGAGCTGTATTCCATTTCAAACAGATCATAAGCGTGGACCAGATTCAACAGGAGGAACTAAAGCCTGCACAATTGATGAAGGAATGGGAAGATCACATTACAAAGGACTATGTGGAATGTGAGATATAGTTATGGCCATCTTTGAAAACACAGTCTACCACACTTATAGACACAAATCTAGCCACTAACCCACATACAAAGACTTTGAGGGTCAGCAGTAAATGTGATGAAAATCTTGTGCAAAATGACATAAATTTTAACATTTAAAAACTGTATTAAAGAGTAATGAGAAACTAAAAATTAGCTCAGACTGAGAAAGCAAAGATCTTTACTACTGTTCATCAGGATGGGATTACAGACACATAAAACCAACTACAACGTTATCAGCTAAACAGTAGAAATTGTACCATAATATATCCGAACAAGCAAAGTGGATCTGAGTTCTAATTCATAATTGTCATGTACATAATTTTCCAGAACACCTTTCATGAACATGTCTATCTTTTTCAACTTGATTATGGTAGCAGGGGTGATAGCAGCAGAAGGGGAAGTAGTAGAGTCAATTAAAAAAATCCTAACAGATATTTTTATGGAGACTTCCAATTTCTGGTTCTGCATGTAAAGAATTTAAATGTCACCACTCTGTCTTAACAACAAATAAAAAGCTAACCAAACTGAAAAGTCAACAACTCTTCTTAGATCCATAAGAGTAGTGAGGTGACAGGGAAAACTGCTATCCCCAAAACTGAAGAGACAGGCAAGTGGATACAGAGAAGCACAACATGCCAGAGCAGAAACCTCCCTGGGAACAGAGCTGGTGTAGGAAAACCTGAACTGTAATAATGAATTACTGGAGGCTAGGTACAGACAAGTCTGAGAGTCTAAAATTTCAGGGGAAGCCACTAATAGGGGGCCCCCATGCATTTGTGAGTTTTACCTCCAGAGTTGGACCAGATTGTCACAGTAAATATCATAGAAAAATCTCTTTGTCCCTCTGGCAGGTGAAAGGTAAAAGAAACCATTTTGAAATATGCTAGAGCACTCTACTTAACAAGGGCTGCCCTCAAGAAAAACTATTTAACACTTTACCTGAAGTATACAGCTAGCAACTCAGTAATACAGGGTTCTAACTCAGGGGTTAGCAATTTTTCTTTTCTGTAAAGGAACAGATAGTAAACATTTCTGGCTTTACAGGTCATACAGTCTCTGTCATAATCACGTGACTACTCAATTCTGTTGTTGTAGCACAAAAGCAGCCAAAGACAATATGTAAGCTAATGAGCATGGATGTGTTTCAATAAAATTTAAATAAGCAGAAGGCCAAATTTGGCTTTCAGGCTGTAGTTTTCTGACCCTTATTCTTACACAAGATTCATCCAAGATTCCTGACTCATATTTTATATTTTTTAAATGTCTTTCATATCTTTACGTCCTCATGAAACATCTACCACAGAATCTTAGATGCATAGACACTCCATAAATATTTGTTGATGGAAAGACTGATAAATACATAAATTCAACTAATACTACTATCTTCCAGGCACTGTTACAAGCAATGATATATATCTGTGAACAAAATAAATATAAATCCCTGCCTATGAGGGGCTTACAATGTATAAATCTCTAAATCATACAGCAAGACCGTATTAGTTTTATATTGCTGCCATAAAAATTACCACAAACATGGCTTAAGACAACACAAATGTATTATCTTACTTTTCTGTAGGTCAGAATTTCAATGTGAGTCTCACCAGGCTAAAATGAAGATATTAGCAGGGCTGTATTCCTTCCTGGAGAATCTAGTGGAACATTTCTTTCCTTGTTCATTATGGTTCTTGACAAAATATGGTTCCTTAAACACAGCTCCCTGCATTTCAGAACTAGCAATGGGGCATTGTCATTTTTCTCTCTAACTATAGCCAGGAAAGTTTATCTCACTTTAATGACTCATGTGATTAGATTGGGCCCACCTGGGTAATCCAGGATACTCTTCCCATCTCAAGGTTCTTAACCCTAGTCACTGATAGGTTCTGAACATAACCAGTGCCATTTTAGGAAAAGCCAAGCACAAAATGGCTGCCAACCGTCCCCCCACCCCCACCCCACCCCGCCTTTCCCTTTAGGAGAAGCCTCGTGAATTCTGCAAAATAGAAGCCCTTTTGCTTCCACATGGTCACAATTTTCAAGCTTCCACATTAGCATAATGCCTCTTCTTGATTGTATCAGCCAGCCCTTGGCGCCTCTCAACCTATATAAACTCTCCCACCCTGACACCTGGTGCTGCTCTCCATTTTGAGTGGAGCTAGGCAGGTTTCTTTTCTTTAGCAAAGCTTGATTGGTACCCAGCATTTCAGCTCACTTTCTTTCAGTCACATCTGCAAAGTCCCTTTTGTCATGCAAGGTAACATATTCAATAGTTCTAAAGATTAGGACATAGACAACTTTTTTGGAGGGGGGGACGTTATTCTGTCTACCACAAATACCATCATAGAATTTTATATTAAATTTGATGAATCTGATCTTTGCCAATGGACTATATTTCGAGTGAGTTAATATATGATATAAATTATATTTATTTTTAACATGTGTGATAATACATCCATATCAGATAGAAGAAATTATACTTTCCCCAGCCTTACTCATAACTGTAGATTCAGACTTGCTGATTCTTGAGTCAGTCCTAAATCATACTAGCAGTGTTTCAAAAACTCTTACCTAAAATTCAAAACTTTTACCTAAAATTTAAAACATTAAAAATTAAAAATTAATATATTAAAAACAAGTCATTTTATCATAAGCCTGACATATCTAGGAGGAACAACTCATTCTGCACATGTACCGTGTACCAGGTCCTGCCTAAAAATTAGGATTCCTGCATATCATTGGACTGAAGCTTTGTCCCTGACTTTGCCAGGGCACTTGACTGGGCCTCTGCCTGGGTTTTCTGATTTGCCTTTCAGTCGCTTTACATCAACTAGGGTGTTAGCTGCAAAGCTGCCATCTTCCCTGACCTTTACTGTGCTTATGTTCCAGGCACTGATCAGATATTCCTCCAACTGAGATGGACAATGCCCAACCAGAACCCAAGACTCTCAGATCCAGGAGAGACAATCTTTGGTATGCCCAACCTTTTACTGATGACATTCACTACCTAAACTGGCCCAAGTGCCCCTCAGCCACAACACTGAAACTTGATCTGCTCATCATTCCAGTTTCTCAGCCCTATGCCTATCCTCAAAGCTAGCCTAGTTCCCCAAATCTAACCCTACGTGTATTCATTGTCTCCCTTAATGGCCCAACCATCCCCTCATGCTGAAATTAAAAACCTTGGAGTAATTTTCAATTCCAATGTGCCTTTATCCCTCATTTTCAATCACAATATTGTACTGGTTATTCTGAGAAAAGAATACAGAAGGAAAACTGGGATTGCAGGGGAAATAACAGTTTCTGTTTTAGAAAAAAAAGGCCACTTCTCACCTTCACATTTTCAGAAACCCTTGCCAATGAAGCACTTCCAGGTCAGGGGAGAAGGTTTTTCATTATCTCTAGAATGAAAGGAGACTTCCATGGTGGTTAGAAAATTTTGGTTTGACTGAGAGGAGATGGATAAATTCCCGGATATACATGCCCTACCAAGACTGAACCAAGAAGAAATAAAAAACCTACATAGACTGAGAACAAGTAATGATATAGAATCAGTAATAAAAATCTCCTAGCAAAGAAGAGCCCAAGACCAGATAGCTTTACTGCTGAATTCTACCAAACATTTAAAGAAGAACTAATACCAACACTTTTTAAACTATTTCAAAAAATTGAAGAGGATGGAATTCTCCCAACTCACACTAAGAGGCCAACATTGTCCTGATACCAAAACTGGGCAAGGACACAACAATAACAAAACTACAGGCCAATATCTCTGATGAACACAGATGTAAAAATCTTCAATAAAATACTAGCTAATCGAATCTAACAGCACATCAAAAAGATTGTACACCATGATGAAGTGGGATTTATCCCAGTGATGCAAGGGTGGTTCAACATAAGCAAACTAGTAAGTGTAATAAATCACATCAACAGAATGAAAGAAAAAAACTGTATGATCTTGACAGACACAGAAAAAGCATTTGATAAAATTCAACATCCCTTCATGATAAAGATTCTCAACAAATTAGATATAGAAGGAAAGTGTCCTAATACAATAAAGGCTATATATGACAAACCCATAGCTAACATCATACTAAATGGAGAAAAGCTGAAACTTTGCCCATAAGAACTAGAACAAGACAAGGATGCCCACTCTCACCACCTCTATTCCACATAGTACTGGAAGTTCTAGCCAGAGCAATCAAGCAAGAGAAAGAAATAAAGGCCAGAAACAAACCCACTCACCTACAGCCAACTGATTTTTTATTGGTTATGAATATTCATGAGATACAAAGCTGATTGTCATCCCTCATGTCCAAGATGTGAAGTCCAAATCCATACTGGCAGCATGCCCATTACCACAAATTGCGATTATATCCTGTGTCCCCGACCCAATTACCCCAGCTTCCCTTCCCCTCCCCCTTCGCCCCCCACTCCACTTTGTATCCCAAGATATGTTCCCTCCCTCTGCAAGTCCAACACACCACTGTGGTCTTTCTTTCCTTCCTTCTTTCTCTCTTAGCTCCCACTTATGAGTGAGTGTATGTCCATCGATGGATAATTGGGTAAGGAAACTGTGGTATACATGCACCATGGAATACTACTCTGCCATAAAAACAATGAAATTCTCCCATTTGCAACAACATGGATGAGCTTGGGGAAACTTACGTTGAGTGAAATACAGCCAAATGATTTTTGACAAAGGAGCCAAGAACATACATTGGAGAAAGGATAGTCTCTTCAATAAGTGGTTCTGGGAAACTCGGAGATCCATATGCAGAAGAATGAAACTAGACCCTTATCTCTCACCTTATACCAAAGTCAACTCAAAATGGGTTAAAGACTTAAATGTCAGATTCAAAACTACAAAAGTTCTAAAGAAAATATAGGAGAATTTCAGGGCATGTGTCTGGGCAAAGACTTTATGAATAATACTTCATAAGCACAAGGAACAAAAGCAAAGATTAACAAAAGGGATTATATCAAATTTAAAAAGCTTATGCATAGCAAAGGAAACAACAAAGTGAAAAGAGAACCTGCAGAATGGGAGAAAATATTTGCAAACTATGCATTCAACAAGGGATTGATATCTAGAATATACAAAGAACTCAAATAACACAACCTTAAAAAAAAGTAATAATCCAATTTAAAAATGGGCAAAGGAACTGAATAGACATTTTTTGAAATAATACTTACAAATGGTCAACAGGCATATGAAAAAATGCTCAACATTGTTAATCATTAGAGAAATGCAAATCAAAATCACAATGCGATATCATTTCACCTGTTAGAATGGCTATTATCAAAAAGACAGAACACAACAAGCGCTAGCGAGTATGTAGAGAAAGGAGAACTCTTATACATTGTTGGTGGGAATGCAAATTAGTACAGCCATTATGGAAGAAAGTGTGGAGATTTTTCAAACAACTACAGATAGAACTGCCATATGATCCAGCAATCCCACTACTGGGTATATATCCAAAGGAATAGAAATCAACAAGCTGAAGGGATACCTGCACTCCCATATTTATCACAGCTCTATTGACAATGGTCAAGAGTTGGAACCAACCTAAAATGTCCTTCAACAGATGACTGGCTAAAGTAAATGTGATATATGTGGTATATATACACAATGGAATACTACCCAGCCATAGAAAAGAATGAAATTCTTCCATTTGCAGCAACATGGAATGAGCTTGGAGAAAATTGTGTTCAGTTAAATAAGCCAGGCACAGAAAGGGAAATACCACATGTCCTCCCTCATATGTGGAAGCTAAAATATTTGATCTCATAGCAGTAGAGAGTAGACTAGTGGTTACTAGAGACTGGTGCGAGGGAAGGAGAAGAGGGTATGGGGTAGGGTTGTCAGTGCGTACAAAATATTAGAGAGATAGAAAGAATGGGATCTTGCCTTCTATAGTAATATAAGGAGGCTACAGTTAATAACAAAGTACTGTGTATATTTGAATAGCTAGTCAAAATGATGTTGAACGTTCCTAACACAAAGAAGTGACAAATATTTGAGGTGATGGATACACTAAGCACCATGATATGATCATTGCACACAGTATGAATGTACCCAAACACCATATTGTACTCCATAATTATCGTGGGTCAATCAAGAAGAAAGAGAGAAATAGAGAGTACAATAGTGGTTACCAGAGGTGAGCAAAGGGAGGGGAAAGGAGGATCCAGGGAAAGCTTAATAGACTGGTACAAAGTTACAAAGGTAATAGTTAGATAGGAAGAATAAGTTCTAGTGCCCTAGGGTGACAATAGCCAATAACATTGTACTATATATTTAAAGATAGCCAGAAAAGAGGATCTTAAAATATTATAGCCACAAAGAAATGATAAATATTTGGGTGCTAGATATGCAAACCATTAGATCATTATACAATGCATGCATGTATTAAAACAACAAACTGTACTCCATAAACATGTACAACGAAAAAAAAACTAAAAAAAATTTAAATGGAAAAAAAAAATAAATATATATATAGAAAAAGAGTTGTAAATAGAAAAAGAAAAGAAAAAGAAAATTCTGGTTCAAGTAGAAAGAATATTAATCTTGTAATTTTAAAGATCTGGTTTCTCATCCAGGCTCTGCTGCCTACTTTGACAATTTTTCTACTAGTAAATGCAAATAACGCCTACCTCATGGGGTTGTTGTGAAAATTAAATGAGATAATGTTAATGAAAGCACTTTGTAAACTGTACATGTCAGTTGTTATCATTATGATTAACCCACTAATGCCCACCTATCTCCACTGCAGCAAATATTACAACCACTCAGGGTGTGGGGTGAGTATTTTAATTCTAATTATTCAGTTTCATTCAGGAGGCCATTTACTTTTATTACATCATGTTAGCAGGGATCATTTTATTCTAATCCTGTCCATTGTTATATTTTAGACAGAGTTTACTTTAATTGAGCCTGCCAATATTAGGTTCGTCTCTACTTAAAGATTCATACAACCACTTCTCTGAAAACCCTAGCCAACATTTCTGCATATTTGTATCATAAATCATACACTAACAAGATGCCAAAAGCAGTCACCTCTTTTATGGATCAGTCTCTGATTCCCAAGACTGAATTAGCCCCTTCTATTTTCCATCATGAGTTGCCAACTATAGCATTTATAGTATGTTATTTCTTCTTCCACAAGAAATTATGAACTCTAGGATGGAGATTTAGTCTTTGTATTCTGATTCATGGTACATAGTAGATAAGTAACACATGTTTAATGAAGCAAAGGAAGAGTATAGGGAGGCCCAGGCTATAGGTGAAATCACCCCCTTATAGAGCCACATTGCTCTAGCATATTTTAGATATTCAGGGACATCAAAGAACAAAGTATAGAAAAACTATTATTTCCCAAATCTTCAGTTAACCTTTCTGTAGCATGTTTAAAAGGTGTTATCAGTTGTTTGTAAGTGAAATGTGAATAAGATTAATTATTCCAAACACTTCACATTAGAGATATGTGAAAAGAGAAGCAGTTTATTTGATCCTCTCAGTCCGTGAATAAGATGTCCTGTGACTTTTGGAGAAGGGGACAGCATGGGCTTTATTTAGAGAAGAAATTCAGAATTACATATAGAACATAGATGTGTTGATGTGAGAGAAGATCAGAGGGGGAGAAAAGTTTTCTCATTTAGAATAGAAAGTTGGTCCTATAAGAATTTTAATTGTACATTTCAAATGATAACATCACTCATCATAATATCATATAATCCCTTCTTGGTACATCTTCCTTGATATTTTAGTTAAAAGTTAGCCCATGTAACCCTTGGATGGAAAGTAAAAAATGCATAACTCTATATGTATGCACTGTGGAATATATTTTTGAAGGCACTGTTACTACTGAAAACATGGACCTCCTCTATTAGGTGAGAGGTCAGGGTTTCAGTGGCTACCAGATTATGCTTTAGCTTTATGTGTCTCAAATGTTGACACACACCCTTAAGGGTCTTACTAAAATGCCGTTTCTGATTAGGTGGTTCTGAGGACGGTCTTCAGAGTCTGCATTTCTACCAATTTCCCAGGCAATTCCCAAGCTGCTGACCTGCGGACTACACATTAAGTAACAAGGTTCTAGTAGACATTAATACTGGGGGCATACCCATGAAGAGAAATTACTTTTGTACCCTTTGTCCCCTCCAAATTATCCCGCAACCTCCCTCCCCTTCTCCCTCTCCCCTCAACTCCAATTTGTAGCCCTAGGAATGTTCCCTCCCTCTGTTGGTTCATGGCACTACTGTGGTCTTTCTTTCCTGCCTTCCTTTCTTTCTTAGCTCCCACATATGAGTGAGCACATGCGGTATTTATCCATCTGTGCTTTGCTTGTTTAACTCAACATAAGTTTCTCCAGGTTCTTCGATGTTGTTACAAATGGTAGTATTTCATTCTTTTTTATGTGGAGAGAAGGGAACACTCCTGCACTGTTGGTGGGACTGTAAATTAGTACAACCACTTTGGAAAACAGTATGGAGGTTTCTCAAACAACTAGAGATAGATCTTCCATATGAGCCATCAATCCCTCTCCTGGGTATATATCCAGAGGAATGGAAATCATCATGTCTAAGGGATACCTGCACTCCCATGTTTATTGCAGCTCTGTTTACAATAGCCAAGACCTGGAACCAACCTAAATGTCCATCAATAGATAATTGGATACAGAAACTGTGGTATATATACACCATGGAATACCATCCATGAAAACTTTAAGGTAAATGCCACTGTGTTTTCCCTATGCCAGTGGTTATGAAGATGTTCCCTATTAACATCTTTTACTTAAGAGAATAATTCCTTTAATAAACAGCCTTGAAACATTTAAACTTTCAGTCTTAATGTAATCACTATGCAAAATGTAGCTCATGCAATAATTAAGAAATGGTAATGTTCTTCGCAGAAGAGGTAAATTATGTTCGAGCTACATTTTTTCTTTAAAAATTGTTTTTTTATGACTCAATTTACATGTAGCTTCTGAGTTATGTTATTGAAGGCATAGTCTGTAAAATAGGTAGAGCACACAGTTCAGCAGTCCCACCTGAAAGCAAAGATGAAATGCCCATCATGCATGGGAATAAAAGAAATTCTCATCTCATGTGGGCATTTCCCAGTAATGAGATAGTTCTTGGGATAATTTAACTGACCCAGAGATCCAATCCAGGCAAACCTTAATCAGTAATAACAAATTGAAGAGCCTTACAAGAAGTTGTGTTTTCCAGTGCTTGCCATGTTAGATTTCAGCCATGCCCTAGAGTTATAAAATTGCACTCTCATCTATCCATTCTCCATGCCACTAACATCATTTATTTTGGTTAAGAATTCAAGAGTATAATTTGAACTAAACGATAGAACAACTACATTCTTTGGACAGTATAAATTATTTTATGGCAGTATTCAAAACCTATAAGCCCTCTCACTCAATTTGAAAGTTTTCATCCTGACTTTCCTACTCTCACTAATCCTCTTTGCTCTGTTTCCTTCCTACCTTAATCACTTAACTGTATAAAGTTGTGTATAAACTAAATTTTTATGCAAGAAATCACACTTTAAATGTATTTAAAATATGTTGCTATTTAATGTTTTGATGAATTCTACATAAAGAAATATTTGCAAACTATGCATCCAACAAAGGATTAATATCCAGAATATACAAATAACTCAAACAATTCAACAGTCAGAAAACAAGTAATCCAATTAAAAAATGGGCAAAGGAGCTGAATAGACATTTCGCAAAGGAAGATATACAAATGGCCAACAGACACATGAAAAAATGCTCAAAATCACTCAGCATTTGGGAAATGCAAATCAAAACCACACTGAGATAACAGCTCACTCCAGTTAGGATGGCTAATATCCAAAAGACTGAGAATGATAAATGCTGGTGAGGTTGCAGAGAAAAAGGAACCCTCCTACACTGTTGGTGAGTCTGTAAATTAGTGTAGCCATTATGGAAAACAGTATGGAGATTCCTCAAATGGCTACAGATAGAACTGCCGTATGATCCAGCAATCCCACTTCTGGGTATATACCCAAAGGAATGGAAATCATCATGTTGAAAAGATAACTACACCCCCATGTTTATCGCAGCTCTATTTACAGTAGCCAGGAGTTGGAACCAACCTAAATGTCCATCACCAGGCTATTGGAAAAGGAAAATGTGGTATATATACTCAAAGGAATACTACTCAGCCATAAAAAAGAATGAAATTCTGCCATTCACAACAACATGGATGAACACAGAGAAAATTATGTTAAATGAAATAAGCTAAGCATAGAAATAGAAATACTGCAGGTCCTCATTTATAAGTGAGAGCTAAAAGAAAAAAGGAAAAGGGAAGGAAGCAAGGAAGGAAAGAGGGAGGGAGGGAGGGAGGAAAGAAAGAGAGAAAGAAAGAAAGAAAGAAAGAAAGAAAGAAAGAAAGAAAGAAAGAA
>NW_007726560.1:173649-206197 GCF_000696425.1 Galeopterus variegatus | reverse complement strand
AAGGAAGGAAGGAAGGAAGGAAGGAAGGAAGGAAGGAAGGAAGGAAGGAAGGAAGGAAGAAAGAAAGAAGGAAAGAGAAAGAATCACAATAATACACTGAACTTTCAAAAAAAAAGAAAGAAAGAAACAGAACTGTGGTAATTAGATGTGGGAAAGGGAGAAGGTGAGGGAGTTTAGTGAGAATTTAGTTAAGGGTAACAAAGAATGATTACGTTTTGTAGAGTATACTGATTATCCTGATATGATCACCACATATTATACACATGTATTGATATTCAAATCTGTGTCCCACAAATATATAAAATCAATTATGTTTCAATAAAAATTTAATAAATTCATAATTTAAAAAGAAAAAAATCCCTGTTTGTGAATAATCATCCCCAAATAACTGCCAACATATATTTTCAAGTTCTTATCTCATTATTTTAAAGCATACTATATCTATATTTTCACTTTATGAATAACTCTAAGTATCTCTGTTTTGTTTAATTCAACAAAGGGAAAGTAACATCCATGGGATGGGGAGGTATCTGGGGCTTACAAGAGCAAGTGGTTACCAGTAGCGGGGCTAAAACTGCAAGGGTAGAGTTCCATTACCTACAACCCAGGAAGACCTGTGTTTGGAGGAAAGGGACACCCTGTGCCCTTTAATTCAGGGAGATGATCACTTCCCTCCCACTGGCCAACCCAATTCTGATTAATGATTTCCATAAAGGTCAGACTCCTCAACTACAGAGCAGGGTAGAGAAGTGTGGACACGGAATTTATGGAGCAAAAAAAGAACAGCAGGCAGGTACAGGTAGCATATAGGAAACAGGGGAATTAAGGGAATGTCCACTCACTGAAGGATGAGACCACCAATCAATCCTCTCTCCACAGTCATTGCCAGAATGTCACCAGCTAGGCTTTGATACTACAGACAGGAGATTGGATGGTTCATTTCTGGAGAATAAAAAAGAAATGGAAAACAAAATTTTAAAAATTAGAAAATAAAATTGAGAAAAATATCTCCAAATATAAAGCAAAACGACAAAGAAATGAAAAATGAGAGAAAAAGATGAGAAAAGTAGAAGATCAAGTCAAGAGTTCGAGAACTCAACAATACCAGTAATAGTTCCAAAGAGTGAGGAGAGAAAATTATCACAAAATGAAATTCAGGGCTGGCTGGTTAGCTAAGTCAATCCCTGTACTGGTCAGCCACCAAAAAAAGTAAATGAAATAAAATAAAATTCAGGATAACTTTCCAGCTGGGTTTCCAGAAAGAAAAGACTCACCAACTATGTAGCACAATAAATTAAATCAGGCCCTCACTAAAGGAACATTACCACGGAATTCAACATCACTGGGACAAATTGAAGACACTACAAGCTCCCAGAGAGAGGAGAAAACTAGGTTATATACAAAGGATTAGAAATGAGACTATTTCTGAGTTTTTAACAGCAACACAAGAAGCTAGAAGGCAATGGAGCAATGCCTGCAAACACTGAAGGAACACAATATTCAACCTGTAATTCTATATTCAGCCAAACTATCAATTAAATAAACACTTTTTTCAGATCTATAAGAACTTAAAATTTTATATCTTAACATCTCTTTCTCCTTTTAGCTACTAAAATATGTGTTACACCAAAATGTAGGGTGTAAACCAGAATATAGAAGGAAACAGAATGCAGGAAACATGGAACTCAGAGGAAAAAGTGTCCCAGAATGATCCATATGCACCAAGCATCAAGAATAACCAACCTGGGCCAGCCCGGTGGCGCACTGCTACAGTGCGCCGCTTGGGAGCACGGTGGCGCTCCCGCCGAGGGTTCGGATCCCACATACAGACCGGTTCCCGCTCACTGGCTGAGCGAGGAGTGGGCGCAACACCGAGGGTTGCGATCCCGTTGCCGGTCCTGGCCCAGTACGGGCACGACACTGAGGGTTGTGATCCGTTGCCGGACACGAAAAAAAGACAAAAAGGAAAAAAATAAAGAATAACCAACCCAATTTAGAGAGATTCCTTCAAAGAGAACTTAACAAAATATCTGATGTGTTTGAATGCATTTTGTAGAGATTTAGATAGTTAGGGAAAAAAGTTGAGTTTAGTGACAAGTGTGTGGAAAACTAAGTAACCTTAATACAAGACAATTATTAGTTTCACAGAAAAATATCTTACAAGAAATAGAAAAAATAAGAATCACAATATATTATGTAGCTCAGTTACAGATAATGTTTACATAGTTATACTAATGTAAACATTGAAGATTGCACTAACTTACATTATTCTATAACTATATTGGGAGAATAGAGTCACAGGAAGTCTGAATGTGTGTGGATGGAAGAGAATAGAGAACCCAGAAATAAAACCACATTATCTATAGCCAACTGATTTTTGAGAAAGGCACCAAGAACATACATTGGGAGGACAGCCTCTTCAATAAATGGTGCTAGGAAAACTGGATATTGATACCTAGAAGAAACTAGACCCCTATCTCTCACCATATTAGCAAAATCAACTCAACATAGATTAACCTGAAAATATAAAACTACTAAAAGAAAAAGAGGGGAAACACTCTAAGACATTGGACTGGGCAAAAATTTTATGGAGAAGACTTGATAAATACTTCATGAATATGACCCCAAAAGCAAAAGTAGACATATGGGATTATATCAAATTAAAAGCTTCTGTACAGCAAAAGAAACTATCAATAGAGCAAAGAGGCAAGCAGCAGAATGGGAGAAAACATTTGCAAACTATTCATCCAACAAGGGATTAATATCCACAATGCACAAGAAACTCAACAGCAAAAAACCAAATAACCTGGTTTTTAAAAATGGGCAAATGACCAGAATAGACGTTTCTCAAAAGAAAACATAAATGGCCAACAGATATATGAAAAAAATCTCAACATTAGTAATCATCAGGCAAATGCAAATCAAAACCACAACGTGATAACATCTCACCTCAGTTACAATGGCTATTATCAAAAAGACAAAAAAATAACAAATGCTGGAGAGGATGTGGAGAAAAGGGAACTCTTATACACTGATAGCTGCACTGTAAATTAGTACAGCCATTATGGAAAACAGTATGGAGGTTCCTCAGAAAACTAAAAATAGAACTACCATATGATCCAAAAATCTCACTGCTGGGTATTCACCTAAAGGAAAGGAAATTAGTATACCGAATTGATATTTGCACCCCCATGTTTATTGCAGCTCTATTCACAATAGCCAAGATATGGAATCAACATAAGTGTCTATCAACAGATGAATGGGTAAAGAAAATATGGTATATATATATGTACACAATGGAATACTACCCAGCTGTGAAAAAGAATGAAATCCCATCATTTGAGGCAATATGGAAGAGCTTGGCACAGAAAGATAAATACCTCATATTCTCACTCATATGTAGGAGCTAAAAAATAAAAGTTGAGCTTTTAGAAATAGAGATTAGAATTTACTAGAGTCTGCGAAGGGGAGGGGAAATAGGACGAGTTTGGTTAATGGATACAAAATTACAGCTAGATAGGAAAAATAAGTTCTAGGTGTTTACAGTGCTAAGCATCTATAATTAATGACATGTTATTGTATATTCCCAAATGCCTAGAACAGAAGAGCTCAAATTCTCTCATCACAAAGAAACGATAAATTTTACAAAGATGAATATGCTGATAACCCTAATTTGATCATCACACATTGTATATGTGTATTGAAATATAACTCTGTACCCCATAAATATATACAATTAATACATGTCAATTTAAAAATAATTTTTGTAAAACATAATTATAAATTTCAAGTAAAAATATAGAAATGCCAAACTCTTTGATTCAAGTTTTGTATGTTTTATTTCATATAATACTGAAAAAAGCCTGTAAAATAAACACTATTATTATAATAACCTATTTATAGACAATGAAACTGAGACTTAGCAAAGTGAAGAACTTTACCCAGCTGGAAAGCTGTATATCTAGAAAGTAAATGCAAACATCCTTGAGCAGAATCTATCCTTTTAGTCACTATTCTAAAACAATTCTTACTTAACTTTTAGCTAAAGATGGTTTTCAAATGGATTCTATTTGTGTGTTGGGTATATGAGTTGATCTTTTCCCTCATTCATTTTCAACCTCAATGCTATTATGCATTTTCTCCAATGCGCTGATCCAGTCCCAATCTAGTTTTCTTTTTAAAAAAGGAAAACAGGAAAAAAAAAAAAAAACACTAAATCTAAATTTGCTGCCAATCATAAAATCCTTCCAAAATAGTGGTTTCTGGTTTCCTCTAAATATACTTCCTTTATTTGACTCATCACTTAGAATGCTGGACATTTTGACTTGTTAAGGGGATAAAGTGATTACCCGGCCATCATATCCACACAATACCCACACCATTCCTCTGATATTCTCTATCTTCTTACCAAGCTTTATTTTTCTCCATAGTACTTATCACCATGTGACATTTTATTGTATACTGTATCCATTTGTTTATATATTTTTGCCTCAAATATTAATTCCTTGAGGACAGGGATTCTGTCTTGTTTTTTATTTTAACCCTTGGAGCTAGAACAGTACCTGACATATAGAAGGCACTCAATTAACACTTATTGAACGAATAAGTAGATGAATTAATAAATTGTTTTTCACTGATGAAGAGCTGTCATCATAGATATTAAGGAGATGTAGACTCTAAACATCATAGCATATTACATATAATGCATATATTACATTATGGACATTATATCACATATATGCATTATATATGTATATATTATATAATATACATTATATTGCATATATGCATTATCAATGGAATATACTTAAATTCTTAGTGATCTGTAATTTGATTTTTAGTCTAAAGTCTTTATAATTGACTTTAAAATATATTATTATTTTTAGTCTGTTTGTAATTTTGCCTCACTTTGATGTAATCATATCCCTAAGAAATATATTTCTACTCAAACTGGCTCTAGAGCAATAGCAGAAGTTGTTCTTTACAAAATTCATTAACAATATTATTTAAATAAGAGGTACAATTGCTCAATGACTATTTTTGTTTCTAATTCATTTTAGCTCTTCTAAACAGAGGGAGAGGCATGTAGATTGAGAACTCTTCAATAGATGCTGTTCCTTCCTGTATATAATTTACAACCTTTTCATTATATCCCCAACATTTTTATCACTCATGTGCTATGCTCCAAGCATTTTGGTGAGAGGCACTTCATGAATAAAATGTACCAGTGCCTATAAAATTCGTAAGAAGGATACCTCAGGCATATTTGAAAGAGAGCACATTTTTGACACTTCACACTTACAATAATTCATACTCGAGGGGCTTTTCTTCATCTCGTATATCAGAAAGCTGGAAAATTTCCACAGGCAGGAAAGGTAAATTTCCCAATCTTACGTGCCATGTTTCTAAAAGGAGTGGGCTATGAATATCATATTGTGTTCTGTAAATATATATAATTATCATAGGTCCATTATGAAAAATAAATTTAAAAGAGAGAGAAATAGAGAGTAGAATAGTGGTTACCAGAGGAAGAGAAAGGGAGGAGGTCGGGGGGAAGGTTGGTAGACCACTACAAAGTCACAGTTAGATAGAAAGAATAAGTTCTGGTGCCTTAGGGTGACAATAGCTAATAATATTGTATTCTATACTTCAATATAGCCAGAAAAGAGGATCTTAAATGTTATAGCCACAAATGTTTAGGTGATGGATATGCTAACTATTCTGATTAGATCATTATATAATATATGCACATATTGAAAAAACAAACTGTACTCCATAAACATGTACAACGGAAAAAATAAATTAAAAGGAGTAAGCTAGGGCTGCTCCCTCCCAGCACATGACATTTTCAACAGTTCGTAAACTAATGGCCCCTCAAGCAAAAACTTTCTGTCCTTTGGTGATGATGTAAAACTGCCTAAGAGTTCTCATCCTTTATAAGTGTGGACATACATCTCTCAGTAACGTTGCTAGCTGCATCCAAGAGGGGAGAATGTCTGCTTTAAGTTATTCCTAGTTTTTCATCTGCTAAAGGATAATAATACAGGTTTTCAAAATAAACTATCAGTGCAGAAAATGTGTTTTTTTAATGTGAAAAAGAAGTGTGACATTATCATCCACCTCAAATTGAACACTAATTGGAATATAATGAATACTTCTAGTATTTCTTAAATATTTTTCTCATCCCTAATTTTTTTTTCCAAAATTCCATGTTTTCTATCATCTTAACCAGAATTCAACGCTGATATCCAAAGCATCATGAATACTATACCACATATAGAAGTATAGCTGCTCTATCTGAAGACATTGATAACCTTCTAGTTGCAGAAACCATCTTCAGTTATTTCTAGTGTCGTCATGTTTTCTTCTCTTTTTTTATTTTTACTCATTTTATTTTTTATTGCTTATGAATATTCATGAGATACAAAGCTTATTGTCACCCCTCGTACTCATGATGTGAGGGCCAGATTCATACTGGCAGCATAGCCATTACCACAAATTGCATTTGTACCCCGTGTCCCCCACCCAATTATCCCCAACTTCCCTCTCCCTCTGCTTTTCCCCCCCAACTCCACTTTGTAGCACAAGGAATATTCTCTCCCTGTCCAAGTCCAAAGCACTACTGTGATCTTTCTTTCCTTCCTGCTTTCTGTCTTAGGTTCCACATATGTGTGAGTACATGCGATATTTATCCCTCTGTGCTTTGCTTATTTCACTCAAAATAAGTTTCTCCAGGCTCTTCCATGTTCTTGCAAATGGGAGTATTTCATTCTTTTTTTATAGCAGAGTAGTATTCCATGATGTGTATATACCACATTTTCCTTATCCAATCATCCATCGATGGACATTTAGGTTGGTTCCATGTCTTGGCTATAGTGAACAGAGCTGCAATGAACATGGGAGTGCAGGTATCCCTTCTACATGATGATTTCCATTCCTCTGGGTATATACCCAGAAGTGGGATTGCTGGATCATATGGAAGATCTATCTATAGTTGTTTGAGAAACCTCGATACTGTTTTCCATAGTGGTTGTACTAATTTGCAGTCTCACAGTGTAGGAGTGTTCCCTTTTCTACACACCCTCGCCAGCATTTTTGATTCACCGTCTTTTTCATTATAGCCAGTCTAACTGGGGCGAGGTGATAAACCAATGTGGTTTTAATTTGCATCTCCCTGATGACTAGTGATGCTGAGCATTTTTTTCATGTACCTGTTGGCCATTTGTATGTATCCCTTTGAAAAATGTCTATTCAGTTCCTTTGTCCATTTTTTAATTGGGTTATTTGTTTTTTCACTGTATAATTGCTTGAGTTCCCTGTATATTATGGATCTTAATCCCTTGTCAGATGCATAGTTAGCAAAAATTATCTTCCATTCTGTAGGTTGTCATTTCACTCTGATGATTGTTTCCTTTGCTGTGCAGAAGCTTTTTAGTTTGATATAGTCCCATTTGTTAATTCTTTCTTTTACTGCTTGTGCTTTCAGGCTCATATACATAAAGTCTGTACCTAGACCTAGTTGCTGAAGTGTTTCACCTATATTTTCCCTTAGTAATGTTACAGTTTCAGGTCTTATACTGAAGTCTTTAATCCATTTTGAGTTGATTTTAGTGTATGGTGGGAGGTGCATATCTAGTTTCATTTTTCTGCATATGGATATTCAATTTTCCCAGCACCACATGTTGAAGAGGCAGTCTTTTCCCCAGTGTAGATTTTTGTTGCCTTTGTCCAATATCAGATGGATGTAATACTCTCTCTAGCATTTGAAGCTGCTGAGTCATTTTTTCATTCATTAAAAAAGTATTGTGCATTTACTTTATGCCAGACAATGAGAATATAATAATAAATAGTAATAAAATAGTTTCTAAACTAAAGGGATTTTACAATGTAGGGGCAAAACAGAGTAGTTACCACATAATCATAATGCTGAGTGGTAATGTCACAAAACAGTTGCAATGATGGGGGGCTCCAGCAATGCAGGTTAGGAAAGACTCACATAGGAGATAGCATTCAATTTGAGTCTGGAAGAATAAGTCAAGTCATTCAAGGAAGGGATTTGGGCAAAGGAAGTTCCAGAAGAGGGAATAGTACATACATGAGCCCAGCAGCAAGAAAAAATAGAGAGTTTGGGGAATTTCCATTAGCTCAGGGTGGGTAGAGCTTAGAGTATCAGGAGCAAAGCAGTGAGAGAAGAGCATGGAAGTCCCATTGCAGAGTACATTTGTCATGCCATTGAGTTGGAATTCATCTGGGTAGGAATGGGGAGTCCTGAATTACTTTCAGCAGAGAATCATGTGCTCAGTGTGACTGCCTTATGGAGAACTGATTAAACAGGTCAAAATTGGAGGCCGAGGGAAAAGTTTGGACTCCTTTGCAAGCATGAGATGATGATGATGACTTCAACTAGAGTGGTGGCAGTAAAGAATAAAGAGAAGTGGATGGCTGGATTTCATAGCTATTCAGGATGTAGAGGCAATAGCTGTGAGTGGTGTTTAATAGTCTATTGGATATGAGCAGTAATAGATAGGGAAAAGTAAAGGATGACCCTTGGGTTTCTTTGTAGAAACTTTCATGTTCAAGAGGAGTTGCCCAGAAGGCAGTTGAATATATAGATCTGGAGCTTAGAAGAAAACTGGTTTGGAAAGTAGGATTATTCAGGTTTCCATTCTCTCTCTCCAGCTGCTGCTTTTCTGAACTTATTTGAGACACAGCTATAGATCATATTACCCATGGACCATCCTTATAGGTATTCTATTTCACTACACACTCTTTCCTGGTGATTTGATGTGTGCACTCCATTTGAAGCATGAGCCATGTCCTTGGGTTCCCTATAAAAGCAATGTATTTAGATGATCCCAGAAAACACCAATAGAGGAGTAGAAAGGTGAGAAAGGGAATGAAAAGTGCCAATAAAGAGTGAATTTTCAAGTAAGTTACCAGTGGGGGAACTGGAGCTAAAACCTACTAGGGAACTCTGGGAAACTATGCAGAAGACATGCCTCAGAGTTATCCAGCTTGAGAGGTGAGAAAGTTTAGGTATTAATATACCAATTTCCATCAGTCATTTGTCAAATGCTGCTGGTATGGCCCCTCTAGCCTGCTGGACACATAAGTAGAGCAGGCTCTGTACACTAGAAAAAAATCTTTAGTCATAAAAATATAATTGGAAATCTGCTCTACAAGGATACTCAGGCAGGAATCTACTGTAACATATGTGCAATGACTACCAAATCTCTTACTTCAGCACAAGGACAGTACTGTATCAAAAAGACAAGTTCCCTTGTGAAGCCATAAAATGTCATTTAAAATGAGCTGCTAATTAAAAGCACCCAGAAAAGAAAACTGAGAGCCAAGATATAGAACTAAACAAATATTAGAGAACTAAAGAGGTGAATATAAAGGTCCAACAGTCAGAGTGCCGTAAATGGCAAGAGCCTTGCTACTCAAAGTAATTTCTGAAGACCAGTAGCATCAGAATCACTTGAGGGAGTATTAGAAATACAGACCTACTGAATTAGAATCCACAGAATAAAGATCCCCAGTCATTATGTATGCACATTAAAGTTTGAGAAACACATTTTTTTAATCTTCTTTAGAACTCGTATCACCATAACAACTTTTTTCTTATTTGTTTTTAATTTTTATTGAATCATAATTGATTATATATATTTTGGGGGTTCAACGTTGACATATGTTGATCAATTCAATATTACTAGCATAAGTATTGTTACACATCATACTTATTCTTTATGTCAAATGCACTCCTAGATCATGGGTGAGTGCTCATATCTGTTTCCTGCATTCCCTAATCCTTTTAAATAGCCCCTAGATCTACTAAACTCTTTAAGCCTGTACTCCTCTCTTTATTACCCACCCCCCATTGGCTATGAACCTCTCCCAAAGCCATAGAACAGGATAGAGTTTGGATGTGTTGTCCTCCCAAAACTCACGTGGAAATCTGATCCTCAATGTGGCAGTGTTGGGAACTGTTTGAATCATGGGGGCAGATCCCTCATGAATGAATTAATGCTCTCCCTGGGGCTTGGGGGTAGTGAGTGAGTTCTCATTCTATTAGTTCCCGCAAAAGCTGGCTGTTCAAAAGACCTTGGCATCTCCCCTCTCTCCCTCTCTTGTTTCCTCTCGCCATGTCATCTGCTTGTACCCACCGGCTGCCTGCCACTTTCCACCATGAGTAGAAACAGCCTGAGGCCCACTCCAGATGCAGCTGTCCCAGAATTGTAAGCCAAATAAACCTCAGTTCTTTATAAATTACCAGTTTCAGGTATTCTGTTATAGCAACACAAAAATGGACTAATACAGCACAGGTCTTTATCATTTCCAAAGGATTATTGCAATAACTTTTTCATTGGTATCATTGATTTCTGGGTCCTTCTGATCCAATTTATCCTCAACAATGACAAATAGCAATTTTTAAAGCACAAATTACCATACTGTTCCCTCACTTCAATAATACAGTGGTTACCCATCAACTTTGGAACAAATCCTTAACTACTTAGTCTAGCACCATGAGCTCACCCATGATCTGGTACGCACTTATTTCCTTGCAAAATAAACTGTCCTAATATAGTTACTGTGATTTGAGCTTTAAATTTAGTGATGAACTTCCTGTCAATTAATTCATAAAGGACGTGAGGGTTACATAATCTTTATCTTAAAAAGTTTGGTGCTTTTAAAATTTGCTTTTCTGCCCTGAATTCAACAGCTGGTATTCCAAAAAAGACCCCCTCCTTCTAAGTATGATATCTCGTGGGTTATTTCCAGTTTCTAGCCCGCAACTCACCTTAAGCATGGTATTCTTCCACTGAAAACCTGAAGGGTTATGTTCAAGACTTTTCTTGAATTTCCAGATATCCTTTACCTAGGACACAGACAACAGTTGCCCTTTTTCTTGAACAGTGAGGTCATAAATTTGTCCCGCCCTATACAACACCTAACCTCACCTAGGAACTTCATCCTAGGCAGGAGCCAGGAGAACCATTCCCAAATATCTTAGTTCATTTGTGCTGCTAATGAATACCTAAGACTGGGTGATATATTAGGAACAGAAATGTATTTCTCACAGTTTTTGAGGCTGAGAATTCCAAAATCAAGGTGCTGGCATAGGGTGAGAGCTTTTTACTGTACCCTCATAAGGCAAAAGGTGGAAGGACAAGAGAGGGGTGAACTCTTGTGTCTTCACATGGCAGAGAAGCAGAAGGGGGAGGACACATTCCCACAAACCCTTTTTATAGCAGCATTAATCCATTCATGAGAGCAGAGAGATGAATTTTGGGGAATACACTCAAACCATAGCATCAAATATGACAGCAAATCAGAAAACTATAATTTTATAATCAATTTTGTAAAGAGATGAAGGTATTTCTGGTAATCAATTTTAAAATTTTAAGTGACTTTATTACCTGGACCATACTACAAAGAGAATCAATGACATCATAAACAATGTCTTTAAGACAATTTTTTAAGAATAGATAGGTTTGTATACTTTCTTTTATAAACAACTTCGTTGTATAACTGACGTACAAAAACTGCACATTTTAATGTTATACAATTTTATGAGTTTGGACATATCAACATATACATACACCTGTGATAACATCACCACAATCAAAGTAATAAATATATCCATCACTTCCAAAATTTTCCTCATGCCCTTTTGTGGTTTTGTATGTGGAAAGAATACTTAACATGAGATCTATCCTCTTAACAAATTTTTCTGGGTTTTTTTGAATGAAAAAAATTGGCTTATTTCATTCATAAATAACCACAGTATTTACTGATGATGTGTGTGCCTGTTGGACACTGTACCACTTCTCAAAGTTTGACATCATATTGGACATTATCACCCTTATTTAATATTCCACATTGATTTCTCATGACACTGGCTTTTTTTAATAAAGAAAATGTAATTTTATTAATAGTATTTTTTACGTTCTAGGATGTTGTTGCAGAGCAGTTGGGAGAGGTGGGGAAGGGGAAAGAGGAAGGAAATGGGATGAAAGAAAAAAGGAGGAGGGGCATGATTGAGGCCTGTGGTACTCCACTCATTCCCACAGGGGGAGACCGGGGGGTTTCCAGCCGTGGCTTGGTCATTGCCAGGCTGGGTGCAGATGTCAGGGGTGATGTGGCAAAAGCCCTCACTCCCCACTGTCGCAGCTCAGGAACCCAGGTCCCTTCTTGCGGTGGCTTGCTGGTCATCACTGGGCTGGTTGCAAATGTTGGGTGTGGCTGAGGCCAGAGGCCAACCCACCATGCCAGTTAGGGAGAGCCCAGGGTGCTTCCTGTGGTGGCTTGGTGGTCATCGCAGGACTGGCTGCATGTGTCAAGGTGGGTATGGCCGAAGCCCTCATCCGTCACACTCGGGATTGGTTGCAGGTGTTGGGGGGCATTGCTGAGGACTTTGAACTTCCCGCTTTTCTGGCTTGGTAGCCCAGGAGACTTCTGGTCCTTCTAGGTGTTATAGGTGTTCTTTGGTGTAATAGAACTAACGTATAACACAGCAATCCAACTTCTGGGAGTATATCCAAAAGAATGTAAATCAGGATCTCAAAGAAACATCTGCACTTCCATGTTCATTGCAGCATTATTTACAACAGCCAATACATAAAATAAAAGCTAAATATTTGTCACCAGATGCATGGACAAAGAAAATGTGGTATATATGTACAATAGAATATTATTCAGCCTTAAAAATAAAGGGGGTAATCCTACTACAGAATGGATGAATGTGGAGGACATTATGCTAAATGAAATAAGCCAGTCATAGGAGGACAAATACTGCATGATTTCATTTATGTGAGGTATCAAAAATAGTCAAACTCACAGCAACAGAGAATAGAATGGTGGACACAAGGGACTGCAGGGAGGGAGGCAGAGGGAAAATAGCAAGTTGTTGCTCAGTGACTGTAAAGCTTTAATTATACAAGATGAATAAGTTCTAGAGATCTTCTGTGAGACATTTTTATTTTACAAACCATAGGCAAAGGTTTAGGACATAATACTTTCGCAACCTAAAACAAAACTAACCAGACTTGGAGTCAGAAGGTTTGGTTGCATTTCAGATTGTAATTTGTTGCCAACAGGAACCAAAGCAAGTTAGTCTATTATTGTCAGTTTCCTCACATATAAAATGGGGTTAAAAGTACTCACCACAAATGTTAATATGAGAAATGAACTAGCCAACAGAGGTGAAAGCATCTAGAACAGTGACCAATGTACAAAAAGCACAAAACAAATATTATTGTACTCTTTGTATTCTTCAAACATCAAATATCCATCAGCTAGGATATTTTTTAGGGTTAGAAGTTAATACCACATGTTCTCACTTATTGGTGGGAGCTAAAAATTAATAAATGAATTCACACACACACACACAAAAAAAAAACCCAAAAAAACTGGGGGCGGGGGGGAAGAAGATATAACAACTACAACTCCTTGAAGTTGATACGACAAGCAAACAGAAAGGACATTGTTGGGTTGGGAGGGAGGAGGGGAGGAGGGAGGGAGGTTTTGGTAAGGGGCAACAATAATCAACCACAATGTATATCGACAAAATAAAATTTAAAAACTAATAATAAAAAATAAATAAATAAATAAATAAGCCTCTCTATCCTTGCAGAGATTAAAAAAAAAAGAAGTTAATTCCCATGATGAGTTCACCACTGAGCGAAACAAACAAAAACAAAAAGCCCAGAACTCTGCAGTTTCTAGAACTAGCAATATGGCTAATGTGAAATTGCTCTGGCAGTAACACCTAGCAATGCACAATAAAAATGAAACATTTAAAACTACATAGTAAGCTCACAGGAAAAAAATAATTTTTATATGCCAGAATAATGGATTTGAAAGTCAGAGTATTATAAGGAAATTAGAAATCTCACAAATTTTCAAAGCAAGATTCTCACTAGCTGATATAACAGCTATCCCAGGGATTGATATTGAAAATAAAAGTAATATTGTCTTTGCTTTATATTTTTAATCAAGTTTATCGAGATATAATTTAGATATAATAAAATGTATCTATTTGGTGCACAATCCAATGAATTTTGGTAGATGTACACACCACAGATCTGCTTTATTTGACTACAACTTAGCTTTGCCTTTTCTAGAATTATATAAATAGAATCATACCGCATGTCTGGCTTCTATCAATTTTGTGTCTGCCTTCTTTTGCTTAGCATGTGGTTTAGATTCATGAATCAAGAATGCATCAGTAGTCCATTCTTTTTTATTGCTGAGTAACAGTCCATTGTAAGAAAACACAATACTTTGCTTATCCATTCACCTGTTGATGGACATTAGGTTGTTTCCAGTTTTTATTTATTATGCATAAAGATGTTGTGAACACACATACAGTCTTTGTGGAGATATATATTTTCATTTCCCCTGAAAAAGTACAGAGGAATGGAATTGCTGGGTTGTAGAAGTGTATATTTACCTTTTTAAGAAACTGCTAGACATTTTTTTCTAAAGCAGCTGTATCATTTCACATTGTATCAACAATGGGTGAGGGCCGGCCCTGTGGCTCACTCGGGAGAGTGCGGTGCTGTTAGCGCCGAGGCCACGGGTTCGGATCCTATATAGGGATGGCCGGTGCGCTCACTGGCTGAGCACGGTGTGGATGACACCAAGCCAAGGGTTACGATCCCCTTACCCGTCAAAAAAAAAAACAATCGGTGAGATTTCCAGTTGTTGCACATTCTTATCAACATTTCATAGTACCAGCATTTTGAATTTTAGACAATCTAGTAGACGTGGTTTCAATTTGCATTTCCCTGAAGCACAATGGTATTGAGCATCTTATAATAGGCTATTTTTTAACTGGCTTTCTACTGCATTTGTTTATTTATTTATTCATTTATTTATTTGGTCATAAAACAAGTCATTACATTTAAAAAGACAGACCATAGAAAATATGTTCTCTGGGGCCAACCCCATGGCTCACTCGGGAGAGTGCAGCGCTGGGAGCACGGCCACGCTGGGAGTGCCCAGGCTGCAGGTTCGGATCCTATATAGGACTGGCCAGTGCGCTCACTGGCTCAGCACTGTGCAGATGACACCAAGCCAAGGGTTGCGATCCCCTTACTGGTCACAAAAAAAAAAAAAAAAAAAAAAGAAAATATGTTCTCTGACCACAATAACAGCAGGAAATTTAGAAAATTC
Organism: Galeopterus variegatus; assembly: GCF_000696425.1. Taxonomy (NCBI): domain Eukaryota; kingdom Metazoa; phylum Chordata; class Mammalia; order Dermoptera; family Cynocephalidae; genus Galeopterus; species Galeopterus variegatus. The sequence goes on along the minus strand of NW_007726560.1, from coordinate 191,017 downwards.
ACAAATGTGTGGAAACTGAAAACATTCTCCTAAATATAGAATGGGTAAAAAGAAAAATCACAAGAAAATTAAAAAGTACTTTGAGATAAAAATCAAAGTGCACCACATCAAAATTTGTAGGATGAAGGATTCATGCAGTGCTTAGAGAAAATTTATACTTGTAAACACCTACATTAAAAATAAGAAAAATCTCAAATCAGTAATGTAAACTTCAACCTTAAGTAAATAGAAAAGGAAGAGCAAACTAAACCAAAAGCAAATATAAGTAGGAAATAACAAAGATTACAACAGAAATAAATGAAACGGAGAATTAAAAAATAATAGAGAAAATCAACAAAACCAAAATTGATTCTTTAAAAAGATCAACTAAATTTGCAAACCTTTATCTAAACTGACCAAGAAAAAAGAGAGAAGAACAAAATTACTAAAATCAGAAATAAAGCAGGGGCATTTATTACATAGTCATTATGGTTTTTTTTGTGGTGGTAAGATTTAGTTTCATTCTCTTTCTCATTTGCATTTTTGTTCTACAAGTGTGTTTTGTTCTTTCTTGTGTATTCATGGTAGTGATTATTGTTTGGGGGGTTCCAGATGCAGGAATTCATTGAGGATTTCGTGTACGGGTCTTGTGGTCGTGAACTCCTGCAGTTTTTATTTGTCAGGAAAATACACTATTTTTCCCTCATTTCTGAAGGATATCCTTGCTGGGTATAGTATTCTTGGCTAGCAGGGCTTTTTGTTTTTTTTTTCTTTTAATATTCTGAATATATCACCCAATTTTCTTCTGGCCTATAGAGATTCTGTTGAGAGGTCTGCTGTTAGTCTGGTAGGGCCCCCCTTATAGGTAACTTGATGTTTCTCTCTTGATTTTTTTAACATTCTCTCTTTGTCTTCGAGCTTTGCTAATTTGACTATAATGTGTCTTGGAGAGGAACTTTTGGGGTTGAATTGGTTTGGAGATCTTTGAGCCTCCTGGATCTGAAGGTCCATATCTCTCCCTATACCTGGGAAGATTTTCATTATTATTTTATTGAATAAGTTTTCCATGCCCTTTCCTTTCTTCTTCCCTTCTGGAACACCCATGATTCAAATGTTTATGTGCTTAAGGTTGTCTGCTAGCTCTCTTAGATTTTCTTCATTTTTCAAAATTCTTTATTTATTTATTTATTTTTTTGGTCCACTTGGGTTATTTCAAAAAGACTATCTTCAAGATCAGAAATTCTTTCTTCTGCTTGTTCTAGCCTGGTGCTTCAGCTGTAGGTTGTGTTTTTCATTTGGTTGAGTGAATCTTTCAATTCTATGAGTTCTGGTACATTCTTTTTTAGGGTATTAATCTCTTTGAAAATTTCCTCCTTGATATCCTGGACTTTTTTTTTCTCATTTCATTATGTTTTCTAACTGAGATTTCTTGTATCTCACTGAGTTTCCTTCAGATTGTTGCTCAGAATTCCTTTTCGCTCATTTCAAGGGTTTCCTGCTCTATAGGGTCAGGTATTTGAGAATTAATGTATTCTTTTGGTGGTGTCATATTTTCTTATTTGTGTTTTGTTTTGTTTTATTTTGTTTTGTTTTTTATTTCTAGTACCTCCACATTGATGTCTGGTCACCTGGTAGAGCAGTTGCTTCTTCTGTTACTCTGGAGTGGGCTTTGAAGAGAGAGACTTCCTCTTCTTTTTCTGGTCTCCACTGGTGACTCTCCTTGTGTCAGTACAGTTGAGTGGGCAGCACAGAGTTTGTGGCTACTACCTTGGTGGCACTCTGCCCTTTCAGCTACAGTGGCTGTGGCAGTGGCTGTGGACCACTTGTGCAGAAGTGGTGAATTCTTCATGCTCCTTCCTTCTGCCAGGAAGGTGGTGCTGCCCTCTGCTCCTGCCTAGGGCCCTGGGTGTGCTCTTTTGCTTGCTTCTGGGCAGAGGGAGCTGCCTTCAGCTCCTACCTAGTACTAGAGGTGTGATCTTTTGCCTGCTTCTGGGAAGATAGGGCTGCCCTCAGCTCTGGCCTAGGACCTTGGGCATGCTCTCTTGCCTGCTTCCAGTTAGAGGGGGCTGCCCTTGGCTCCTGCATAGGACCCTGGGTATGTTCTCTTGCCTGCTTCCAGGCAGAGATCATAGGCTGTTTGTATACCTTCTTTTTGTAAAGTGTCCGTTCACATACTTTGCTTATTATTTACATTGGGCTATTAAGCTTTTATTATTGATTTTTAAGACTTGCTTATATATTCTTGATATGAAACTGTGGTTTTAATCATGAAATAGATAATAAATGAAGGCTTGGATGGGTACAAGTTGTTGAGACAATTTTCATAAACCCAGAACCCTTGAGAAGGGCTACATCTCCAGTAAAGTCCATTTTCAATAACTCAAGAATATGGCAAGAAAAATTGCATCTATCTTTTGTCTCTAAATTGAAAAAATGGTCTCATGAGAAAGTTAGATCTCAAGATGGTGTCACACATGGATTTTTTGAGTCCAAATGTGCCCTTCTTAGTGATGCTGGATTTTCCGAACTGAGACAGCAAATCAAAATTAGTTTTGAGCTGCTAATATCCTGGGGTGACTAGCAGATGCAAACAGAAAACCACTCTTCATATATTTCAATAGCCCAGACATATTAATTTGTACTATAAAAAATCCCTGCTAAAGATGTCAAGATAATTTTTTTTAAATGAGAAAATGATCTATCCTGAAAAGCTTCATATGATACATAAAAAGCAGGAATAGACAAAAAATCTTTGAGTTAATAGAACAATTTTTTAAAGGATTAAAACATATATGAGCATTAGACGTTATAAGGAAAGAACAATATTCTATGAAAGAGGAAAATTCCGATTTGAAAATAAACTGAATATGAACTTTGTAAGAAAAAATATAAGTTTGAAGCCTGTGAGCTGCCTGATTGAGAGGTGAGTTTATATGGTCTTTAAAATCCCATTTAGTGCTGTCATTCATTGATTCTACAATCAGAGTGCCTGCCATTTTCAGATTCTGCCAATCATACCAGGTGAATAGAGGAGTTCTGTATATGCTTTGCCCTTGTTTGTTGTCCCAAATGGTTGCAGACATAAGGTTATAGAGCTTTGACCAGCAACTCCAGCTAAGTTGAGCCTTTTAAAATATCTATTCATTAACATATGAGAAAGGGCGAATGAGAAACATAATGACAAAGTACAAGCCTCCTAAGAGACACTTAGAGTGATAGCCATCTTCTAATTTTACCTTTGAGCCAGTGCTTGAATACTTTCATGGTAGCCTGGCAAGTAGTCATTTAGCCTCTGCTGGACCCGTTCAGTGATGGGAATTTCACTACCCCCAGCTGCTTTCAATTCCATTTTGGAGTTATTTTAAATGAATATCGTCCTTGTACTGAGCCAAAATCAGCTTACTTATTTCTCCAAACATTTTCTACTTCTGCTCTTTGAAGTTTTTCACAGTTTTAACCTCTGTGCAAAATAGCATATGGAAAAGATCTGTGCCCATTTGACACACAAACCAAATGTCCCCAGTTCCTTTTACTACTCACCAAGTAGCATGGCTTTGAGTCCACTGACCACTTTGATCACTCTTCTTTAGCCATCATCCAGTTTATCATTGTTTTTCTTGAAAGTGACAACCAGAACTAAATACAATTTTCCCTTTGTAGCCGACCAATTACCACCTGGCCCCTGCCACAAAGTTCTCTCACTTAGGTAATTACAAAAACTTCAAATTATTCTCCCTGTTTCCACTCTCAGTCCTCTACTGTCCATTCCATCCACAAACCAGACTATTCTTAAAGCCCAAATTGTACATCTTATCCTTCCTTAAAATTCTCCAGTAAATCCCCTTTGTAGTTAGAGAAGAGCACCTGAACTCTACCTCTTTGACCTCAAAGTCTACCTTTTTCACACTCACCAACCACACTCTGGCCACACTCAACTTCTCCTTGTCCCTCAAACATGACATGCTTGTTCAGTCTGAGTCCTTTCACTTATTGCTCTTACTTTAGCAGTGGTCTTCCACCAGATTTTCATTATTGCCTTCTCCTCTTATATATTTAATCTCAAAAGTCACCTCCTCTGAAAAGTCTTTTCCAATTGTAAAGTAAAACCCCCAGTCCATAGTCACTTTCTATTTCATTTCTCAATTATATTTTCTTCGTAACCTCATCACTTATTACAATGTAAAACTGTATTTGTTTGTTTACATATTTGCTGCCGGAATGTAAGTTCCTTTTAAGGCAATACATACATGAATGCAAGGATTTTGTGTATTTTAATTGCTGAAGTTTCCCCATGGTCTTGTGCATTTATTCTTTAAAATGACCTTTAAAACTATTTTGTCAATATAAAAAATACTGTTGAGATTTTTCCTGGAATTACATTAACCTTATAGACTGGAATATAATAGACACTTAATAAATCTTTTGAATAGTGAATGAGGGAATATATGAAGAATACAGAGCTAACAAGTATTATTTTTGTACAACATTATCTCAGAAGTTCTAGAAAACACTGTATGATAAATACACCAAGAGACTTAAATATTGCAAAGAGTGAGCTGATCAGTTAAGTCAGTTGGTTAGAGTGTGGTGACAATAACACCAAGGTCAAGGGTTCAATCCCCATACCAAGCAGCCGCCAAAACAAAAAAAAAGACAAAACCATAATTAGTTGCAAATGATATGATTATCTTTCTAGACATTACAAGACAGTCATCTGAAAACAAAACTAATGAGAGATTCAATATGGTGCCAAAGTTATAAGTTTTTAAAAAACTAATATCCTGGGGCCAGCCCGGTGGCGCACTGCTACAGTGCACCGCTTGGGAGCACGGCGGCACTCCCGCCGAGGGGTCGGATCCCACATACAGACCGGCCGCTCACTGGCTGAGCGAGGTGCGGGCGCAACACCAAGGGTTGCGATCCCATTGCCGGTCCCGGTCCGGTACGGGCGTGACACTGAGGGTTGCAATCCATTGCCAGTCACGAAAAAAGACAAAAAGGGGAAAAAAACAAAAAAACTAATATCCTGGGGCCAGCCCGGTGGCGCACTGCTACAGTGCACCGCTTGGGAGCACGGCGGCACTCCCGCCGAGGGGTCGGATCCCACATACAGACCGGCCGCTCACTGGCTGAGCGAGGTGCGGGCGCAACACCAAGGGTTGCGATCCCATTGCCGGTCCCGGTCCGGTACGGGCGTGACACTGAGGGTTGCAATCCATTGCCAGTCACGAAAAAAGACAAAAAGGGGAAAAAAAAAAAAAAACTAATATCCTTTCATATACCAGAAATAACCAGTTAGAAATATTGTAGAAATAGCATTAAATTCTACATAGCAATAAGATATATACAATACTTAGGAAGAGAGTTAACAAAAACATATGGAATGTATGTAACAGGAATTATAATACTTTATTTAGGGATACAAATGAATACTGAATAAATAAAAAAGTGTACCATGTTTCTTTATAGGAATACTCAGTGTCAAAATTACAATTATCTTCAAATGAGTTTGTAAGGTTAATATAATTAAAATAAAAATTCCAATGGAATACTTGCGTACTGACTAAATGACTCTAAACATCATTTCAGAGAATAAATGCACATTAAAAGTCAATAATCTGTTGGCAGTGAAGAATAATAAGGATGAACTTGTCCTATCAAATATTAAACATAAACCAACATTGATTAAAAACCCAACCCTCCCTGGATTATACATGGAGATCAATGAAGCAGAAGAGAAAGTTCCATAACACCTAACCATATAATAATTAATAGAAGATAAAGGTGGCATTTCAAATTATGAGGAAAGAATAAATTATATAATAAATGATGTTAAGAAAATTGACTGATTTTTTAAAAATAAGCCAATCCCTCATCTCACACCTTGTACTAAATTAAATTACATAATACTAAAAAATAAAAATATAAATGGCGTATCAAAATAATAAATAGATAAATAAATAAACAATATATTTCTTTTCTGACCCTGGTTATATCTATTTTGGAACTTTTCACCATATCCCATATGCCTTTTCCACTTTTATCTTCATATTCCATTTTTTCTTTGTGTTTCAGTCTGCATATTTTCTCCTAAGCCATCCTACAGTTCAATAATACTCCTTTTTATTTTTTATTTGTAATAATTTAGGTAAGAAATCATTTTAAATGGACAATAAGAGTCTAGCAAAAAGAAAAACAAGGAATCCACAGCGGGGTGGAGATAAGAGATTATTAGAAGATGAAACAGACTATAACCTGGACAGAGAATAGGAGACTGCTAGATACCACCAAGAGGTCCAGTGCATTTTGTTTTCCTTGGTGATAGGCCACATTTCATCAGAGACTTTATCAAAGGCTAGGCTGAAATCCAGGCATACTACATTCATAGCATTTCACTGATCTAATAGTCTAGTTTTTGCACGAATGCTTTGTTCATTTTGAGGAGTATATGTTTAGAAATACTTATTAAGTATGGACTCTTACACTAGTCACTAAGTAATAAGGAAGGTTTTTACAGAGAAAAGAGTATCAACAACTGGTTTTCCTTAAAAACAGGGCTATTCAAAACTCTGCCATTTTAATTCTCTGTTCATTTAGGAAACAGACAAAAGACGAATTTTTAAAAGTTCTATAATTAAAGAGCAATCAGTTTATATTCCCCTCTTTAAATCTTCAGAACTCGAGTTTTCAAGTCATTAGCATTTAGATATTATGCAGATAAAAGAATAAGAAATTGGCATCAGCAGACTCAAAAGAGGAAAATATGAATCTTCTATAAATCCAGGAACACGTGTCAATGATTTTGAGCACACAAGAAAATGCCTAAAGGCAGACCCGATGGGGGTGAATTATTTTTAAAAAATAGACTTCAAGGTAAGTTGCAAGGAGGTGACTGTTTACTGCCAAAGTGTCACATCAAAGGAATGTAGAATGTTTCCACATGTGTTTTAATGATTCAGTAGTCAAGGTAAATCCAAGTGCTGTTCTTATAAATTGCTCCTAGGGATGATACATATTTAATTTAGTCCAGCTGGAAAAGGTTACAGGCTGTAGTCCTCAGTTTGAATGACTACTAAACTCTGAAAATGCTGGTTTTGAACAATGTAAGGAACAATTTTGATTGCAAACTCTTCAGTTAAAAGGCGTTTCCTCTCTGAAAACAAAGTGTCAATTGCAAGGAATTTGAAGCAGCTGATTGAGAAGAAGGTGGGCTGCTGCTTATTCCTAGGATAACATCAGCCATTCAGCAAGGCTAATATGAGAGCTGGGCCTGAAGAGCCCCACACTGCTGAGTGAGGGGGTGGTGTTAACACCCATCTAGTGATAACTGAATAGCATGCATATATTCTTGTAAGAGCTACAGCCCTATTTTCTGGCTGAAAGACCACCATAAAAACTGTAACCAATAGCTATTATGTATGTAAGTGTGCATTTAGTTAGATGTACTTTAGATGGAAATATTAATCTGGGCTAATTATAGACCAGAACACCTCTATTTTAACTCATGTTAATAAAATATAATGCCATGTATGGAAGAAGCTGCTATAGCTAAAGTTGAAAAGCCAACTGCCTGCTAAATACCATTATTTCTTAGTATGGTTCATATTGGTTTCCTACCTACCTGAAGCTCTTCTGAAACAGCTATAACAAAGATAAAATTTCCTTTAAGCTGAATATTATTTAAGTTAAAAGGTTTAAAGTTTTAAAAGAAAATGAGTCATCATCTAGATCGTTAAAAAATATACCAAATTTGAGTTTGAAATTTCTTTTGAAGTATAGTGTATTTTAATGGAAGGGTAAAGTCCATTTTGTGTGAAATTTTTAAAACACTATTACCCTGAAGGCAGCTTATTGCAACCAAGGATCACAGTGACCTCTAGTTCTTATTCTAAAAAATTACCTAAATTTTTTCTGATTTTCGTTTTACCCTCATGTATTGTCTAATTTTTCTAGTTAATTCTTATTAAGAATTTCAAATTTGCTTTGAAAGATGAAAAACAATATGAGATGAAAGATAATCTATAAAAGTCACAAATACTAACATGTAAAACATTCAAACTATCATAGGTCAATGACCTAAACTGGGTTAAATAAATTCTATTTATAAGCATCAGTACTTGAAAATGCTCAATAATTCTGAGCTCCTTCCCTTAAATTTAAGACTTAAGCATTTCAAAGGCATTATTCTTACTCATGAGCATCAGTGACATAAGTTAGTAAAAGAAAAGGAAATGGACCTAGGATCTTGATAAAGAATTGCTAATTGGTCACAATGCTCTTTTATCCAATCAACAACCAACTAACTACCAACATTAAGCCCTTGATTCACAGAGGAGCAAACCCTAGCCATTATTAAGGCAATCATTTTTTAATGTTTTTTTTAAATGATAGAAAAATATGTGTAGGCCTAATTTGGAAGGCAGAGTAAAGTCTATGTTGTTTTACTAAAAATTATCAATGGAACCACGCCCCCCTCCAATTATTTTCCATTTAGGATCAAAGTAAACAGTTGCCATTAGAACTGATGGCATAATTTAGAGATATCCTCTCACGTATCCCAGAAATTATATGCAAAGTTCATGAAGAAATAACAAGCGCTAAAATAACTCTACATCAATGAGCCATTCTGATTCAGACGTTGCAAACACACAAAGCTTTGAAATCATCGTACTGACCCCCCAAATAAGTGATTCTCAGCCAATGAGGATACTACCTCCCAACCACCAAAAAAAAAAAGGAAAAGGCCACTTTACATATTATTTCTGGTTTCTAGACCCTTTTCATTTCCTTACATACTAATGAAACACAGATATGTATGTCCATGCTGGTTATGCAGTACTATTCTTACACAGAATTATTTGCTAATTCCAAACAATTCAGGACAGTTTTATTGACGTGATTCAGAATCACAACAGTAGCTAGTCAAAGCCTGCTTACTAACCTAATGCATAGTCACCTAAGAAACAAACAGAAAGGAGGATATAAATTTGCTAAAAATCTATATATTGGCAGTAATTGAGGCCTTAGTTAATCTGTAATTCACCTTAGGCCCAAACTACATTTTAGCATGGTTGCTTTCCTAGAGATATAAATACCTTAGAAATAAGGAAGGCTATAAATATGAACACATGTTTTATCAGTGTTATTTGCAATGAAGTCAAATTTAAAAACACAAAATTAAAAATTAAAAAGCACATAAAATAAATTTTACAAATAATGCCATTTTAATAGACATAAACTAATTTTTTCCTTATGATGCCCTAAACTTGATATAACTGCAATATAATTTTTAATGCTCCATGATCTAACTTTAGGTGACTAGAAATTGTTTATAAACAGAATATTAGTATAAAGTATAGACTTACAAAAATTAAATGTTAAAACACAGCTAAAAGAAAAGAACTGCTTAGATGGAGTGTAGTTACATACTTTCGACCATTAAAATGTAATATAGATAGTTTTAAATATTTGTACTCGTATGTTCATTGCAGCATTAATCACAATAGCCAAAATATGGAAACAATCTAAGTGTCCATCGAGGGATAAACAGGTAAAGAAATAGAATACTATACAACATGTAAAAAGAAGGAAATTATTCATTTGTGAGAATATGGCTGGAACTGAAGGACATCATGCTAAGTGAAATAAGCCAGACATGGAAAGAAAGATAAATGCTGCTTATCTCGCCTATCTGCAGAATCTAAGAAAGTCAATTTCATAGAAACAGAGGGTAGAAAGGTAGTTACCAGAGGCTGGGGGTAGGGAGAATAGGGAAAGGGGAGCTATTGATCAAAGGGTACAAGCTCCTGTCTTTCCACCACAGCATCTCCTCTTACCTCATGACTCTGCTTCTATCTCCGGCCCTGCTGGCGATGCATTCTTGTGCTTCCTCCACCACAAGCAGCCTGAACTCCGGTCAGCCCCTCAACCCAAGTAGCTTGGGCCCTGCCTGGCCCCCACCTACAAAGCTCAGTCCAGTTAGCCTCTCCCCATGGAGTATCCCACAGCAGCCAGCTGTTTCCTGCAATTCATTGATGTGGACCACATACCAGCCACACCTAGAGCCAGGGTTCAAACATGGACTTCCTAGCTAAATCCACAGCCTGCTAGGAAATGGCACCTACCAGCTCAGCTGTGCTCTGGAGCCAGCATCCTAGGGAAGGCCTGACATGGCCCAGAAAGCCAGATATTGGGACAGGAGAAAGGGCAAGGAGGGAGAGCTCTGTCCCGTGTGGGAGGGAGGGGAGCAGGAGGGGAGCAGGCGGTGAGCAGAAGTGGTTGTGAAATGTTTGTTTATCAATCATACTTCAATTTAAAAAAAATAGGGGTAAATCTTCATGACTTTGGATTTGGAAATGGATTCTTAGCTATGACAGCAAAAGCACAAACAACAAAAGATATAATAGATAAATTGGATTTCTTTGAATTTGTAAAAATTTGGAGCATAAAAGGATGCTATTACAAGGTGAAAAAACCCACAGAATGAGGGAAAATATTTTCAAGCCCTATATCTGATAAAGGCCTAGACTTCAGAATATTTAAAGAGTGCTTATAACTCAATAATAAGAAGGCAAACAACCCAATAAAAAAAAGTGAACAAAGATTTAAATAGATACTTCTCTAAGGAGGATACACAAATGGCCAATACACACAAGAAATGATGCTCAACATTATTAGCCATCAGGGAAATGCAAACCAAAACTACTCAAGATACCACCTCCCCACCAGATGTAAAATGTTGGCGAGGATGTTGAAAAATTAGTCCTGATACATTGCTGGTTGGAATCTAAAATGCTGCAGCTCCTATGGAAAATAGGTTGGCATTTCTTCAAAAAGTTAAACATAAAATTACCACGTGACCCAGCAATTCTGAGTGCAGGTACAGATCCAGACAAATTGAAAACAGGTATTCAAGCACGTACTTGTATACGTATGCTCTTCTCAGCACTATTCACAATATTCCAATGTTGGAAACAATCCAAATGTGTCTATCAATAATAAATGGGTGATAAACAAAATGTGATATATCCGTATAATGAAATATTATTTGGATATTAAAAGGAATGATGTACTGATACACGCTACAGCATGGATGAACCTCGAAAACATCATGCTAAGTAAAAGAAGCCATACACAAAGGGTCACATATTGTATGATTCCATTTGTATTAAATATCCAGAACAGGTAAATCTATAGGGACAGAGAGCAAATTAGTCATTGCCAGGGGCTAGGGGAAGGGGTGAAAATGGGAGTGACTGATTTATGTGTATGGAGTTTCCTTTTGAGGTGATAAAATGTTTTTGAACTAGAGATGATGACTGCATAACACCACAAATATACTAAGTGTCACTAAATCATACACATTAAAATGGTTAGCTTTATATTAAGAGTTTCACTTCAAAAAAAGGCAGCAGAAAAACAAAGTGTAAGGAAGACCCAGTCATCCTGAGGACCTCTCTATGACATACCCAAATGTTTTAAGACCATGATTTGGAAACAATCACAGGATTCTCACAGGGGGAAACAAAATAAAACAAGACAAAGTTCCACTAAAGATGAGCTTGCAATCCAAACTTACAAAACACAATAGGAAATAATTTGCCAATAACTTGAGATAGTAGAAGAGCAATCAGAAAGAAAATTTAAAGTATAATTAAAATGATGAAGTTATAAAAGAAAAAAATCAAAACCGTGAGAAAAATATAATATTATGATAGAAAAGAAAGCACATTTGAAAAAGAACTAATTAGAATTTCCAGGAAAAAAAAATTATTGAAATTAGTCAAAGGTTGGGTAAACAGCATTTTTCTTTTTTTTTAGAAAAAATAGCTAACGAGAGAAAATAGTCAACTGGAGGATGTATCTGAAAAATAAGGTACAAAGCAATATGCAGATACAAAGAAACAGAAAATATGAGAGGTTAAAAGACATAGAGATTATAACTAGGAGGTCCGACCTGTATTCAGTACCAATTCCATAAGGGAAGAACAAGGGAGAAGTGAATCAATTCACTGCCACTCACTTCTTCCACCTACCACCATTACTGCCCTTTTAGCAGGCTCTTCTATAACCACTTTGAAGAATCTGTGCTGAGGGTTGGCAGGGGAGCCATGAAGAAATTCTCTAAGAGATTCTGGGAGAGTTGCAATTATTCACATCAGCTCCTCACACCCCAACAGTGCAATAGTGCTGTCACAAAACTTCCCAGTGAAGGACACTCCTTACCAGCCACTGCAGATTTTTGTCTTAGGGGAGATGGAGCAAGCAACAATCTTCTCAAGGCAATGTAGTAAATGTAAAAGTTTTCCCCAAAAAATATAATCCCACCACAGCACCTGCCAACCCTGGCTCCTGTCTACCAGAACCCTACTAACAGCCTTTGGTCTCCCCAAGGACTTCCCACAGATTTTATGTTACCTTAATCCATGCTTGATTCCTTTTCTGTAGTTTTATAGGGCTGATCTTGGGGGAGGGAGCTAGCCACCTCGCTCCTTCACTAAACTTCAAAACTTAGGACTTCTTATCTTTTCCTTCATATTATTGTATTTTCTTACTGTTTGCTGTAGTATTTATTGCTTACAGTTTTGGAGGCTGAGAAGTCCAATGTCCAGGGAACACATCTGTTAAAGACATTGGTGGTGACAGTAATGCAGAGGTCTCACATGGCAGAATGGTGGAGCAGAGAGAGAGATTCTCACATGCTCTCCTTTTAAAGCCCTTGGGACTATGCCCATGACCACCATTAAACCATCAACTTAATCACCTCTTCGAGGCCCCACCTTTCAATTACCATAATAGGATTTCCCACTATCTTAACACTGAAACAGTAGAGAACAAGCTTCCAACAAATTAAACTTTGGGGGGACACAATTCAATCCACTGCACTTTACTAAACATCCTTATTTATTTCAACAATGCCTCTATAGGTTCTTTTGTGTTCTTTCTTTGTAGAAAATCACATGATCTGAGAAGGATAGGTTTGCTTCTTTGATTATAATCCCTGCAGCTTCTTTGGCTTTAGCTGTCTCAAAGGGGCTGGCTAGGTCCCCTATTATAATGTTGAGTAGAAGTCATGAGAGTGGGCAGTCTTGTCTGGATAACACTTTATAACTAAGTAAGACCTTGCTGTTTTGTAATACGCTTTATCAGGTTAGGAAATTCCCTTTGATACCTATTTTGCTAAGAATTTTTATCATGAATTGTTAAATTTTATTAAATCTATTTTCTGCATCAACTGAGATGATTATGTTTTTACATCTTTTATATGTTAATGTGGTGAATTACATTATTAGATGTTTCCAATGTTGAAAGAACCTTGAAAACTTAAAATAACCCAACTTAGTCATGACATAGGAATATTGCACATTGTTGATTTCATTTGCTAATAAAGTGTTTACAGTTTTTGCATCCATATTCATGAGTGAGGTTGCCCTGTAATTTTCCTTTCTTATACTATCCTTTTTAATATGGGTAGCCAGGTTATATTTGCCACATAAAATAAGTTGGAGAATTTGGGGAGAATTTGTGAAAGATTAGATTTCTCAGTTATTGCATTGTTTGGCAGATCATGTGGGCCTTGTATATTTGCAGGAAGATATTTTACATTTAATGGTTCAACATTTTTAATGGTTATAAGACCATGATGTGTTTCTTGACTCAGTTTTGGTAACATTTTTCTAGCCATTTGTCCACTTAAAATTTGCTGGCATCTGTAGTTATGTCTCCTGTTTTTTGCTTATTTGTAAACTCTTTTACTTTTTCATCAATCTGACCAGATGTTTGTAAATGTTCCTGTACTTTTAAAAAACACAAGGGTTTTGACTACTATATATTTTTTTCCATTCAGTTAATTCTGCATTTATATTTATTTACTTATTTACTTTCTTCATTCCTTGGGTTTAGTGTGTTCTTTTACTAAGATCTTAAGTTAGAGCTTTTTCTTTCTTCCGCTATACATACTTAAGGTTATAAATGTCTAAGTATTGCTTTAGCTGCATAACACAAATTTTGGTATATGGCATTACAATTATCACACAGTTTTATTTTCTTATTTACACTATGATTTCTTCCTTGATGCATGAATTTAGAGGTGTGTTTTTAAATATAAAAACGTAATTGTTTTGCAACTTAATTGCATTATGATAGGGCAATGCAATCTATGAGATATCAATTCATTGAAATTTGATGATACATTTTTAATAATCTAATATGGAGCCAATTCATATATATTTTCTAAAAAAGCAATGTGCATTCTTCAGTTTGGAGTACAATTTTTTTTCTTAATTGATAAACAACTAAAAGAATGTTATTTATTGACATATTGCTTTATATATGGGAAGTTATGTTATTAGCTGCATGAAAGTAAAAATAAGTGATATTCATCTGCTGAGATTACCATTTTCTTAATATGTAGTAATATCTCTAGTAATATTTTTTACCCTAAAATCAATTCTGGCCAATATTTATAGAATTATATCAATTTTCTTGTGGTTGATATTTGCAGGGTATATGTTTTTCCATCCTTTCGCCTTTAACATTCTGTACATTTTTGAGTTAGATATGATTCATGTAACATCATTTAGCAGGATGTTGGGTTTTTTTTTAAATTCAGTCATACTGTATTTGTCTTTTTTTGCTAGAAAGACTGGACCATTTACATATATTGTGAGATGTACACACAGACATTTGATTGCCCCAATTTTTTTGTTTGTTTGTTTTTCTTACTTTTTTCCTGCTTTTATATTTCCTCCTCTCCTCCTTTTGCCTTTCTTTCTTAAAAGTCGATTAAGGTGCTTTTTTTCTTTATTTCAAATTTTTCATTTTACTTTTTTTGGAAATTGAAATTTGTCTATTTGTTCAGTGATCATTCTGAATAATTTAGCATATGAATACTTTAGCATCTTCCAATGTCTAAAGTTAATCAGTATTTTTACCTTCCTTCTGAACAATGCAAAGATTCTAAAATGCTCCAACTCCAACCACATGTCTTCAAAATTTTGCTAATATTATCCAATATTATGATTCTACTTGGATTTTAAGCCCACAAATTAGACATTTTTATTATGGTTTTACACCATATTTTTATAGTATATATCCATACCATATTCCCATATTCTTGTAGTTATCATACTTTTTCCTGATACTCTGAGTGAAATGGGAAGCCACTACAGGGTTTTGAGCAGGGGGGGTGAGGCCCTAAGAGGCTTTGTATCCTGAGATGCTGACCTTTAGGGATTATATCAACCAGGCCTCCTTGCCTTCTGGCTTCAGGTAAATTTGGCTAGTGGGAAGCACCAGCAGGAGATCATAGAAAAGAAGACAGAGTTTGGAGTGTTTATTCTCCTGTTTTCTTCTCCGCTTGGCTATAGTTCAGTAGTGGCTGAATCCATCTATCTAGGACCACAGACCCTGTGGTTCTGAGGGGTAGTAACAGTTCTCACTTGATTCTAAGAGTAGCTCCTTCCCTTCTCCCTTTCAGGCCTAGGGCTGGCAAAGGCTTCTTGCTCTTACCAAAACTGAGTACTTTACCATCCCTTAACCCTGCCTACTTCTTTGAAAATAATCACTTTTGCTTAAAAAAAAAAAAAAAAAGCTGTTCAATCTTCAATTACTCAGTTACTCCTTGGGGTGTGCCACCTGTTTGCTGCTGAGCTCCTGATCAGTGTAAAAGGAATGGACAGTAAAACACACTTTCCACTCTTACATTTCCCTAATCGCAGAAATTTTCAGCTATATGTCCCACTCACCTCCCCTACTGCTCAAAAATTCTTTTACAAATAACTGTGTAAATACTTAGAATTTTCTGCGATACCTAGGGGCATCTTGTGTGAGAGTGGGGTTTGAAGGGACTGGACACTTATTCAGGAATCTAGTAGTCATTATCTTCTGCAGTTGTCTTTTACATTTGAAGGGAATGTTGTAGTTCTAATTGGAGCATGAATAGAGTATTTTAAAGCATTTTTTCTCTGTCATTCATTCTTTTTATGCCAAGGAGACCAGATTGTAAATCAAGTCTTGGACCTCCTCCACTTCTTCATAAAGAATTTTAACAATAGTTAATGTAATCTCCTCTCTGCTGAAATACTACACACACCTGAGGCTGTCAGAATCCACACAGAGAAAATATTAGTTAAGAATATCTCAGCATAGCAAAAATGTGGCATTTTTAAAGTAGGATTTCAGGATTATTCTATTTAATAACTTATGTTATCATCTGCATGAAACCTGCAATCCCCCAGAATCCTAGAATTTTAGTCTTAGAAATATATCGACAACTGGTCCAGTATTTATTTTTTCTAACAAGAATCTTTCCTCTAAGATACAGGAAAAATAACCAGGCAGTCACTGCTTAAGCATTTCTAGTGTGTCAGAAAACCAAATATGAGCTTTTAAATATTCTATTATCAGCAAATTTAGTATTAAAAATGCATCTCCTTATGTTGAATCAAAATCTGCACAACCAAAACATCCACCCTTCAAAAGCAATAAGTCTATGTCCAAGCCTTTTTTCTCTCTTTCATGTGTTAATTCATTTCATTTTTGCAATCTAGCACAGTGCCTGGCACATAATAAGCTATCAAAGGTATTGAATAGTTTGAATGAACAAAATATTTAAAGACACCTATAGTATATCAAGATCTCCCCAGGTCTTCTTTAAGAAAAACATGACCAATTCCCTTAATCATCCTCAAGCAATGCCTCATAAACATATTATAATTGATTGCACTCATTTGGACAAACTCAATTTCTACATGACCATCTGAAAAATGTGATAATCAGGACTGAACAAATAGCTCCAGAAACAAGTTGACAAGACGATGTCAAAATGGGCTTATTCTTTCTTTTCTTTATTTAGAGTACCGTATTTCTAGTAATGGAATCTACGTATGGGTCAGCACATCTGATAACCACACTGTTGGCATACATAGAACTTGTGCTAAATTAAAACAGCCACATTTGTGACCTACTTATTCCCTTAATTATTGCCCAGACTGCTGTCAACAGTGGGGGTATGGAATGAACAAGACAAGCCCACGACCTGTCCTGATGAACATGCAACTTTTTGAAAAATCGAGATTGTTTTAAATAAAAATGTATTAATAGATAAAAAGTGACAGACAATGGATAAGTAAATGTATAAATATTATAATGTGTAAGTGCTATTTAAAAAATAAAGCAGGGCAAGGAGTTAAGAGGGATAAGGAAGTAGTCACAATAAATCCAGGTATAAAAGATGATCTCACTTAGGAGATGATTTTTTTTTATTTTTATTTTGTCAATATACAATGTAGTTGATTATTATGTCCCATCACCGAAATCCAAAAGACGCTGAACGATAAATGCTGGCGTGGTTGCGGAGAAAAAGGAACTCTCATACATTGTTGGTGGG